>NW_026267544.1:15334-18042 GCF_000697945.3 Frankliniella occidentalis | reverse complement strand
CGCGGTGGGGCGGGGTGGGGCGCGGTGGGGCACAGGATGCGGATCAACGACCAACGAACGACTGTCAGCCCGAGAGGAGCGAGTGAGCAACGGAGAGAGGCTCAGGGAGACACGCAGAGAGAAAGAGATGCACCATTGACTCGCCTGTGCTCCGTTGGTTGGGCTGGTCCCCGGCTGGTCCAGCACCCACCCACACACCCACTAGGCCTGGCCGGTCCTCTTCCCTTTCCCTCGGCCCCGCGGCGGCCCGCCGGCCCGCACCACACAACAGCCCGCCCCGCGCCGATATTTATGGCAACTTTTACTTTTTCCTCTCTGCAGCTGGGCGGCCGGGCGGGCCCAGCGTCACAGGTGCGGCGTGTGGCTGCGGCGGCTTGTGGTGGCGTGGCGCGGCGTGGCGGACCCGGAGAGCCCCCAGAGAGTCGGTCGGTCACGACTGCCCCGCCGAACTCCACCGCGCGCGGGTCTACCCGACCCGAGCCGACCCCGACCCGGGCACCACCACCACGCAGAGCACGCCCGCGGGCCGCCGGGCAACGCCAGGGGGCAAAGGTCTGCGATACAAATGCACACAATGTGCACGCCGCCATGAGCACCACATACGTCGACGAGTGTGCGACTGTTTGTGTGTGTGTGAGCGCGCTCGCGTCCGTGTGTCTGCTCTCGCGCTGGCCAGTGCAGCCCCAATAGGGCTCGGCGCGCACTGTGAGAAGGGGGTCAGGAGCCCGCGGTGGGGTAGGACGAACTGCAGCTGCACCCGAGGCTGCACCACGCTGCACCACGCTGCACCACCCGTATCACCAGCTGCTCGGGTCTCCGCCTCCCTCTCATCTCTTTCTCTTTGTTTCTGTCTGTCTCCGAAACTATCACATGCAGGGAGAAAAATGTCATGGCTCACACCCAGAAGACCGTAACTTTTACTTAAAGAAATCACGAACTGACGATATATTTTCGTTAATTAGAAGAAGAAATTTCTTTAGCTCAAACAAAATTTGTCCAATCTGACAAAACTTTCGTACTGTAAAAGAAATGTTTTCGTTGTATGAACGAAAAAGTTTTCTTTGGTTTCTGGCACGTAATTTTCGTTGAATTAAATAAAATTTCTTTAATTCGAAGAAACGATTTTCTGGGTGCACAAGTGATCGTTAGGGATGGCAAGCAAGTCCTACGCAAACTAGTTTACAGGTAGGGACCCCGAATGTCTAGGGTACGCGACAGAGTCCATCGGAGTCAGACGACTACATGTTAGGTGTGGCACCGGAACAGTTCAGATGTTTCAGTAAAAGGGTCTGTCGAAACAACGGAAACTTTTCCCCCGCGTGTGTAACCGTTTGATACCAGAATCTTACAGTAAGCTCTATTGTCCGCCATGCCATGTAAAGATTCTTTCACCAGGGATTCAGCTTGGTGCGGAGGCCACAGGGTTCCTGAGTAAGCTTACTTGAGACCTGAGCTGCTGCAAGTCCTTCAACACGATCCACGGCGCGAGTCGCGGGCCCCGCCAACGTAATCGCATCGACAGCGAGCGCGGGAGCAGGGCGGGGCGGCAGAGAAAAATACGCGAAACAAAAACAACTGACAACACAACACACACAACAAAACCGACAAACCCTCACCTGGAGCCTGGAGCAGGTGTGTGTGTGTGTGTGTGTTCAGCAGTAGTGTTCCGCGTGTGAGAGCCGGAAAGTGTTATCCCCAAGATAGTGAGTGATACACATCAGCATTCCAGGCGCAGTGCTCACGCGGGCTCACGCAGGCGGGCCGGCGGCAGGCAGGGTGTCGTGAGGGCGATGCAACTCGGGGCGAAAGGGAACGGGGGGCGTAGGTTACGTGGCCCGCTGTGCGGTGCGCCGCTCGGCGCGCCCGCCTTCACGAATAGTCCCTCTTTGGGCGAGCGGGGCGAGGCCGCCGGCGCGTTTAGCGACACGCCCAAGGGCGGTCCATGCATGGCGCCGGCTCATGGCGCCCGCCTGCAGCGCGGGGGCCCGCGAGGGACTTGAACGCAAGAGCAGGTCGGCAAACGCCGACAGCTGGACCGTCAGCCGATGTTGGAACACTTTGGAACCGTAACACAGAGTCTATTCTCCACTGCATCTAAAAACGAGGTCATAAGTCAAAACGGTCTCCGTGCTCCGTGTCATAGACTTGAGTTTGAGCAGCAGCAGCAGCAGCCAACTTGGCGAGGCACTGCACCACACCACACAGTGCAAATCGAAATTCACATGCCACTCGATTAAGAAAATCTGAGAATTTTCTACAATCTTGGGCATAAAATGGCCACAATAATCATGGAGTCAAATTGATTCGCATATTCGCGTTCACTTGAAGTCGGACAAAGTGTCTCAATCGGCGCCCTGCGCTCGAGCCTAGGCGGGCAACATTTGGGAATGCTTTTGCCTCACGCTGGCGCGGCTGGCGCTGCCGCGGCGCGGTCAGTTTCACGCTGCATGGCAATAAGAGGCCCGCTGGCGCGCATTGTTTCCCTCATATGGCACAATAACAGCCAGCGGCACCGGCCGCCCAGGCCGGGCGCGGCGCGGGAAAGTTCAAAGCTGGGCGCGCGGAGTGGCTGCTGCGGCGGGGGTCGGGCGCGCGGCGCCGGGGCCGAGAGCCGCGTGACGTGACGTCTTCAAAGCTAACGGGGGGCCGTAGATCAAAGCGATGCGATTGGTCGGCAGCGGGGAGGCCCATGGGCGTGCCCCCCCCCC
>NW_026267544.1:14532-15284 GCF_000697945.3 Frankliniella occidentalis | reverse complement strand
CCCCACCACCACCACCACCACCACCACCACCACCACGCCATACCACGCATGCGCCCAGCGGGGAACCACCGTACTGTCCGCTGCTCGGCAGACGGTCTGACCGGACCGGACAGAAGGAAGGACAGACGTCAACATGCCCCCCTCCCCCTCCACGCAGCGCCACACCACCAATCTAACCACCATGCGGTGTGGATTCATTTAAGGCGCACACCTCTCCGCAGAAGCAATTTTCACTCTCGCAAAGGGTGGCGCGGATTGGACGGATACGGCAGACTCAATTCAGCTGAGCTCTCGTTTCCTATCTTCCGCCGCCCGCCCGTCTGTCTGTTTGGCCCATCTCCGCGCGTCTGTCTGCACCTATAGTGAGGCGAGACCTGCGGTGTCCTACGCTGTGCCGTTCAGGACGCCGCATGTGCACGGAAAAAAAAAGAATTAGCTAAATAAGCTAATGCATTCGCTAATATGGCCTTAGATTAGAATATTAGCTTTCCTAGCTAATTCCCAGCTAAGAAAGCTAAAATATTAGCTTTCACAGATAGTTGCTTTATTTTGTAGACAACTGTCATGGCTAATCTATTAGCTTTCCTAGCTAAGAATTAGCTAGGAGAGCTAATATTCTGATCTAAGGCCATATTAGCGAATGCATTAGCTAATCTAGCTAATTTTGTTTTTCGTGTGCTCCCCTTACAAGGAGGCTTAGGCAAGTGTAAATTCCCGATCTTGTCTAAACTCGGTATATTTGTTTCTTATCT
>NW_026267544.1:8360-13736 GCF_000697945.3 Frankliniella occidentalis | reverse complement strand
CTCACTCTCTCACTCTCTCACTCTCTCACTCTCTCACCCTCTCTCTCTCTCTCCCTCTCCCTCCGTCCCTCTCTTCCTCCCTCCCTCTCCCACTCCTTTATCCGCAATCTTCTCTATTTCCTTCTATACTTCATCGATATTCCAGACCAAGCTTGATTTGTGCGCCCCCCGCTGAGACTCCATTTAACCCAACAGACCGGTATGTCTGACACGGAACAACGCGTACGAAACGCAAAGTTTTCCTGTCTGTTCACCAGCGCCCCACCACGCCCCGCGTCTTGCCCCACCGCGATCACATCCAATAATCCAATCCAATTTCGCCTGATGCTTTTACGCCCTTCCGCGTCGTGTTGCGGCGCAGAATTGTCGTTGGGAAAAACGAAAGTCGCGGCTGAACGAAACGAACACTATCAACCAATGGTGATCTGAGGGGAGGGAATGAGGGGAACGGGGAGGGATTGGGATGGGAGTTCCTGACGTAACACTCGGCGGGATCCTCACGGCCCAGAGGGGGAAGGGGGAGCAGTCTGTTCCCAGATAGACCCGGCGGCCCGGAGACCCTACCCGATGTTCGCACGCCTCTATCCGTGTCTGCGTCCATGGCCCCGGGCCAGCGTCTGGCGCAGCGTCTGACGTTCAGCGTCCAGCACGCCGCGTCTAGCGTCCTAAGATTGCAGCGTCAACGAGGGTTACAGTACCGACTCTGACCGACTCTCTCAAGAGGCGCTCCGGCTACACAAAAATGCACAATAAATCCTAATGCACTTTGTTGTGCATAAAACTTGCAGAATTTTATACAGCCATAATATTATGCACAATTTTATTCATCACTGTACAGTGTGTGCATAATTATGCACATTTTTTTACACAATTATGCATAAAAATTTGTACATACTTAGGGCTGTATAAAATTCTGCAAGTTTATGCACAACAAATTGCATAAGGGTTTAGTGTGTGCGTTTGTTTCGGCGATTTTCAACAACACGGAAAAATATGCCAACCACGTCGCAATCGACTTTTGGTTACCACAACGAACTATATTTTTAAACCATGTAGAGTATTATGTATGGACACGGCATTAACAACAAGAGGTTGGAGAGGAGGGGAAACTAAACGGGAGAGGAAAGGGGAGAAGCGGTGAGAAGGAGTGGCAGAGAGAGGGGGGAAAATAAGAGAAGAGGGTACTCGATCGCCGTGTGACGCGACTTATGCAAAGCGGCCCGCCAGCCGAATGCACGCCGAGAGGCCCCACTGCGCCACGCCACGGCCCGGGCAGGGTCGCTGCATACGCTGCGTGCCTCGGGGGAAAGTGAACGAGGACGGCACCTACACGAGGGCCGGCCCAGGCCCAGCCGGGCCCAGGAGCCGCCATTCACTCGGTGCGAAAAACGGCGAAAAACGACACGCAAAAAAACGACAAAAACGAACCAAAACAAGTTGGGGTGGTGGAGAGAAAAGAGCACGCAAGATAACTCATGGCCACGTCCGAGGCCACGTCACTACCAGGGCGGTATGTCTCAGGTCGGACAGCATCCTCACCAGCTCAATCGAAGTTCGATTGCATACCAAGCTTACCTGAAACAAGAAAAAACAAACACTTGATGAGTAACTCATGCAGCAGGATGTGATTAAGTGGAAGTCCACACGACCCTGGAGACACATGACGCGCGCGCACAAACACACACATACAAACAGCAGGCCTGATGATGCGATTCCACATTTCCAGTGTACTACGGACTCGTACTATACCACCCCTCCCGCCCGCTCGCTCTTCTGCGCACCGACGGCCTAAAAGACAATACTGCCACTGCAGGGCCGCCGGGGGAAAGAAAGTCAATTGAATGCGATATGTGGGTCAGGCCATTGTGATCGAGGGCGGCCCGGGGAGGCCGGGCCCAGAGGGGGAAAACACACTCAGACATGCGAAAGATGGAGGCGGGGCTCGGCGGGGGCCGCGCGCTTGCCCATCAAAGCCATATTCACGAGGTAATAGGGGAGTTTTCCCCCCTTTTCACTTACAAAAGAGAAATGCAAAGCGATACTTTCGGGTAACACTTTGCATTGAAATGGAACTCTTTCGGCGAGTTTTCCGCGCAGAGTCGCGCCGCTTATTGCATGCGGCTATACTGCTGGATTATTATTGCTATTGACATGCTCTTGCACACATAAACAGTTGGCGACCGCAAGCGCGGCCCGCGCAGCTAGCGGCGGCCGAGGGCGGCGGTCATAGGCGGCAGCCGTCACCAAGAGCCCCGCCTTCGGCCCCGCCCCGACCTGCGGTCGCCGTATAATGCCTATATCCCCCGTGTGCATCACGTGTTTCGCAATAAAGTCTGCATTGTGGCCCAGCAAGTAATTGCAGAGGACAGAGAGCCGGGCGCTGCCGCCGCTGCGGGGCGGACCGCCGCAGAGAGAGGGGGGACCACTACAGTTATGAGCGCCACAACAACATTCCAATCGCCGCGATTCACTCAAACGGTTAACCTTGGACAGAGAGCAAGCAGCGGACATTCCAGGGTCGGCGGCACGTCGTCGGCCGGTTCGGGGTGCGCGGCGTGAGTGGTGTCTTAAAATCTCCCTGTTAAAAAAAGTGCCTTCATATTATGAATTTCACTCTTTATATCAAATTATTACTAAGGCACCACCAATTGATTTCTAGCATACTACCCCAGTAACCGTCCATACTATGAACGAATGTTTATTAACAACGCGAGTATTCAGTACGAACAACATACTGTATTTGTACAATGACAACACAGCAGTACTTCGAGCGTGAAATGCATTATTAAGGGATATAAACTAAATTCAGCGCGTCACAGCGGAGTGGTTTTACTCATTACACTCTTTACACTTCAGGTGGCAGAGGCCATAATCCAAAAATCACCTTCAATCAAAAGTCATATGTCTGAGGAAATCACACCCGCAAGTTCTTGAACACACACACGTACTTAAAACTACATAGACAGAGACAGACGGAATATAATAGGGAATTCGTCTTGCTAGTCGAGTAAGACGCAGAGGGGAGGGGTCGGCGTAATCTTAGGAAGAATCTCGGCAATACACGGTGAAATGTGCAGGCGGCCGGGGCCGGGCAGCCGAGTGTGAACGGCCAAGGTCGCGAGCACCGACCCGCAGCGGGGCGAGAGCCTCCTGGGCAGGCACAGGGCAGGGCACCGAGGGCCCGGTGCATGGGCGCCCATGAAGAGGCGAGGAGAGAGGAAGCGAGACAGAGAGAGAGGCGGCATGCAATCTGCATGTGCACAGTGCAGCGCCTGCAATGAGCGAGCGGTGCAAACGCAGTGCCGCGCGGGACAGGACCAAGCCACGCCACGGGACGTTGCGCGGTTTCCGTCCTGTGGGCGTCGTCTACCTCATCGCCATATGTGCCGAGCTGCAGCAGAAGTGGCATGTGCAGTGTGCGCGGCGCGCCTCGGTCTCCGCCCCGAGCCGGGCGGGCCAGGAGCGCCAGCGAACGCTTGGAGGCAACACGGCACTACACTGTAAATCCGGGGTGACCAACAAATAGTGCGACAAAAGGTGCCCGACTCTAAAACCTGTGTGATTTAAGTAAAACAGCTACCGGACACCTTTTGGTTTGGCACCTTTTTCCCTGCACAAGGGTCCAGGCCAAGCCTAGGTAGGGTGTCCTGTTGTTAGTAGTAAAGGTACCCCATTCTGACGGGCCGCCATCTTGGCACCCCATTCTGACGGTTTGCAAAAATTGGCCAGGGGGCCACCCTAAACGGAGAAAGGGTGTCTTTTGGGTGTCTAACCCAAACCTAACTTTTGGAAGGGTGTCTTTTGAGCGTCCAACCCAAACCTAATTTTTTTCAAAGAGTCTATTTTGAGTGCCTAACCTAAACCTAACTTTTGGAAGGGTCTATTTTGAGTGCCTAACCTAAACCTAACTTTTGGAAGGGTATCTTTTGAGCGTCCAACCTAAACCTAATTTTTCCAAAGGGGGCCCATTCTGACGGTTTGCGAAAATTGGTCAGCGGGTGCCCCTGAGGTGGAAAAAGGGTATCTTTTGGGTGCCTAACCTAAACCTAATTGTTTTTTGAAGGGTTCCTTCTGAGTGCCTAACCTAAACCTATTTTTTTCAAATAGGTATCTTTCTGGCGCCTAACCCAACCTATTTGTTTTTTCGAACGGGTATCTTTGGGGTGTGTAACTCAACCCCAATTTTTTAAAGGGTATCTTTTTGGCACCTAACTCAAACCTAACTTATTTGAAGGGTGTCTTTTGAGCGCCTAACATAAACCCAATATTTTGGAAAGGGTGTCTTTTGAGTGTGTAACATAAACCTAATTTTTTCGAAATGGGTATCTTTTGGGGGGCCTAACCCAACCTAATTTTTTTCTCAGAGGGCATCTTTTGAGTGCCTAACATATACCTAATTTTTTGGAAGGGTGTCTTTGGGGCGTCCAACCCAAACCTAATTTTTTTCAAAGAGTCTCTTTTGAGTGCCTAACACAAATCCTACACTACATCTCGCTGCGTCACGAGGCCCCCCGCGTCCGCCCGCCGCCGACCGCTGCCCTCCCGCCACCGCCCGCCGCCGCCCGCCGCCGCCGTCGCCCGCCGCCGCCGTCGCCCGCCGCCGCCGCGCCAACCCCTCCGCCGCCCGCTGCCATCCGCAGCCGTCCGGGACCGCGAGGTGGCAGCCATGGGCCCGCCGTCGAGGAAGCCGCCATGGGCACCGGGACCATGTACGAGCCTCTCCAGCCTGTGCGTGTCGTACCGCCCTAAAGATCTATGCTAGGCGTTAAGTCATGTATCGTGACCGATCATCCGCGCGAGCTAAGGTCATCTGTAAGTCATGGAGTATCCGCACTATCAAGGGGTATTAACCCACATAGAGTGACAAGGTGTATGGTAAATAGAAAGAATAAAATGTCACGGTGGGAACGTGGTCTAAGGCGTCTACCAGAAGCAGTCGAGGCTTTAGTTCATAGGTTCGAATGCTTCCTAGATGAGACATTTTGGTCAGCATTTCCATGCGCGCCCAGGAGGCATGCTGATACGCTCGTTAGAATTTTTAACGGAAAATCCTATCCCCCTACGAGAGGCCTATTCGAAACCGATATTTTAGCATTGGACCCTTTATTGGACCCATTGGACCCTTTATTGGACCCATTGGACCCTTTATTGGACCCGTTGGACCCTTTATTGGACCCATTGGACCCTTTATTGGACCCATTGGACCCTTTATTGGACCCGTTGGACCCTTTATTGGACCTATTGGACCCTTTATTGGACCCATTGGACCCTTTATTGGACCACACCTTTCGAGCTCTTTTTATCTGCAGAAATACTGTACTTCGGCCAAATCGTTCAAAAGCACAGACAGGAATGGGTCTTCTACGTGCTCTGACA
>NW_026267544.1:5623-6956 GCF_000697945.3 Frankliniella occidentalis | reverse complement strand
AAGCCTCGACTGCCGGCAGGTCGACGCCTTAGACCACGTTCCCACGGTGACATTTTATTCTTTCTATTTATCATACACCTTGTCACTCTATGTGGGTTAATACCCCTTGATAGTGCGGATACTCTATGACTTACAGATGACCTTAGCTCGCGCGGATGATCGGCCACGACACATGACTTAACCTCTAGCATAGATCTTTATGGCCGTATAACCAGTACAAGCGGGAGCGGCTACACATGGTCCTGGTGCACGTAACGGTTTCCTCGGCGGCGACCCTACGGCGGCTACCTCGCGGTCCCGGACGACTGCGGGCGGCGGCGGCGGTCTCGGGGCGCGGTGTCCGGCGGCGGTCTCGGGGCGCGGTGTCCGGCGGCGGGCGGCGGCGGCGGGCGGCGGGCGACGGCGGGCACGGTGGGTCTCGCGACGCAACGAGGCGATGTAGTGCAGGAATCAGGTTAGGCACTCAAAAGAGACTCTTTGAAAAAAAAAATTAGGTTTGTGTTGGACGCTTAAAAGACACCCTTCCAAAAGTTAGGTTTAGGTTAGGCACCCAAAAGATACCCTCTTTTCCGCTCAGGGTGTCCCCCAGCCAATTTTCGCAAACCGTCAGAATGGACCCCTTTTAAAAATCAGGTTTAAGTTAGACGCTCAAAAGACACCCTTTTGGGTTACACACCCATAAGACACCCTTCTAAAAATTAGGTTTAAGTTAGTGACTCAAAAGATACCCTTCTAAAAAATTAGGTTTGGGTTACACACCCATAAGATACCCTTCTAAAAAATTAGGTTTAAGTTAGACGCTCAAAAGATACCCTTTCGAAAAATTAGGTTTAAGTTAGGCACTCAAAAGAAACCCTTCAAAAAATTAGGTTTAAGTTAACCACTCAAAAGAAACCCTTCAAAAAATTAGGTTTAAGTTAGGCGTTCAAAAGATACCCTTTCCAAAAATTAGGTTTAAGTTAACCACTCAAAAGATACCCTTTTCTTAAATTAGGTTTAAGTTAGGCACTCAAAAGATACCCTTTCCAAAAATTAGGTTTAAGTTAGGCACTCAAAAGATACCCTTTCCAAAAATTAGGTTTAAGTTTGGCACCCAAAAGATACCCTTTCCAAAAATTAGGTTTGAGTTAGGCGTCAAAAAGATACCCTTTCAAAAAATTAGGTTTGGGTTAGACGTCAAAAAGATACCCTTTTGAAAAAATTAGGTTTGGGTTAGCACCCCTGAAGAAAATGGCGGACCGCGAGGATGGGGCACCAAGATGGCCGACCGCGAGGATGGGGCACTCATACTACTCTAGCGGCATGCCTGCCTGGCGCGACCAGACCGAAAAGA
>NW_026267544.1:0-417 GCF_000697945.3 Frankliniella occidentalis | reverse complement strand
CCCAGGAGCAGGGCGCTCACATCACAAGTCTGGGCCAATAAGGAAACGGATACAGGGCGGACGTGTTGAAACGGATTGTTTGTCGAGAAAGAAATGTCTCTCTAGTTTGTCCCCATACGTGTCTACGCACTAAAATTTACTGAACACAGGGAGAGGAAAGGGTTCGGCCACAGCGGGTAAGGCAGGAAATGGGTAGCGAGATGTGCACCCCACCCCTGTAGCACATAGTTCTGCCGTCTTTCTAGATTTTCCCTTCTCTTAACTGAAAAAGACATCAGTGCGAGGCACGTGCTCGTGCGCGCGTGCCAATACGGTCAAGTGCAGGCGTAACTGTGAAGAACTGTGAAATAGCTGTGTTCCACAGCAGAGTTCCAACTTTTCAGCTCAACACTTCCAATTATCAAATCCATATCCATT
>NW_026267543.1:130276-130659 GCF_000697945.3 Frankliniella occidentalis | reverse complement strand
TAATCAAACTTTATCGTTCTAAACTAAAACTGGCATATGATATGGAAAGAAAAAAACTTAATGAAGCAAAGATTCTAAACTCTGGTAATATCAGTGTCTAATGCGAGCTATTAACAAGGACGGAGCAAATATCATCGGGTACACTGCTTGGAGTCTCCTAGATAACCTTGAGTGGAACGACGGATTCAGGTATGTAAAGCCAGTTCCGGTGTGAGGAAACAAACCACGTGCTCCACTTCTATTTTTAAACCATTTCCTTGCAATATTTGGCACCATCATGGCTACCAATTCGTTTCTAATATAAATGTTACACTATCTCTAAACCCCACCCTCAGTACCTGACTATCACCGGCAAAAAGCTCAAATACGGTCACGTGATCTTT
>NW_026267543.1:124931-125811 GCF_000697945.3 Frankliniella occidentalis | reverse complement strand
CAGCCGGATTACGGATTACCCGGATTACCTCCGGAGTGTCCTCCGGATTACGTTGCGTTTTCTCTAGGATTACCCCGGATTACCCCCAAAATTTTCCCGGGTTACCACGGATTTTTTAGAATTTCCTCGGATTACCCCTGCCGGATTACCTTTCGGTTGTCAGCCGGATTACCTTAGTCGTTTCCCCCTCGCCTGCTTACCATCGGGCTCGCCGGTTGGGCCGCGGTGTCCTCGCGGTCCTGCGGGAGTGACTCGCATGGGCAGGGGGTTGACACGAGAGTTCACGGGGGTGATTCGCGAGGTCGCGGGGCGGTCAGTCGCGAGATTGAGAATTATTCGCGAAGTCCCTAGCGTCAAGGTAGGGCACGGTTGTGGTCCTCGCGGAACCTTCCTGGCCGTCGCGGGGCCACCGCGGGGCACTTGCGGGCATGTTTTTGTTTATTCCTGCTCCTGGGAGCAGAACTGGAAAATTTGTATTGGGCTCAATAAACGGCAGTGGTAGATTGTTCCGTTATCATTTCGATATCGTTTCGACATCAACTTCTAAATCCAGCCTCTGCTCATAGATGGCGCGGTATTGATGTGCACGGCATGTTATGCGCATCCGTCCTCAGGCGGAAGATTCCGTACGCGGCCGTGTCGCCTCAATGGTTCGCTCGTCCGCCGGCGTGACCACATGGTCCTCAAGATTTGCGTACCTATTAGCTGTTGTCTGAGTGGAAATTTGCTAAGGCCTGGAAACAACAGTGTTGACCAAAAAATTCAGGTCCTGATCTATATCTATATCGGAAGTTCCTCCTCGTCCACGAAGAAAAAGCAAAATGTCGGTCTGGATTTTGACCCGAGCAGACCACATCTATACTCTTTTCTACCCTTTATA
>NW_026267543.1:122158-122911 GCF_000697945.3 Frankliniella occidentalis | reverse complement strand
GCTCGCTTTTAGGGAACTCTGAATCCACCTTAAGTTGTAGCATAATTTTATATTTGTTAGTATATCATAGTTTGTCAACATTCTGTTTACAAAAGATCATATCTGACAAATTCAGTGAAAAGAATAGAACTCACCATTGTGCACCCTGTCTAATAATCATTGTTGCACCATTTCTTGAAGACACCAAGGTGTAGCATTGGAGAAAAGGTAACCTCCCCACAAAACGCTTAGGTACATTGTTAATATCATTATTCTGGGGCCACAGAAAACAACCATAACAATGTTCCACTCTCGGTTCGGTACACTGTAGAATACGGGTTTTACTAATTTCACTAATTTCTTGAGATTCTAAATTTCTCAAATCAAAATAAAACATTCAACAAAGAACAGTTCTTCTTTTGTAAACAGAGTGAACAGAGTAGTAAACTACGAGTAGCACACATTTGAATGTTAATTTATTAAGCAAAGGGTTGATGGCAAACATTAAAAATGGTTTAAGGAATCTGTTATGTGTGCGCATGTCACCAGAATTTATGATCGGACAAAAAATGCGCAAGTCATAGAAATCTGACAAAAGGTGCGCATGTCTCAAAGAACTCTGTGAAAAAGTGCGCAAGTAATGACCTGCGCACATTTTGTCAGATCTCCTTTGACATACGGCGCTGTCCACGCCAAAAAGACGTAAAAATTTCGACCTGCGTTTTATTCGCGAAATATGTAGCCCTTGAGTAGCTGCACCAGGTGCTGCAATCC
>NW_026267543.1:116967-117383 GCF_000697945.3 Frankliniella occidentalis | reverse complement strand
CTCAGCTAAAAAAGTACCTTCCATTTGATGAGCTCATCTGACCATTTCCTCTTAATTTTTTTGTCATTTTCCCTTTTGATATTAAGCGTTTTCAGCTCCTTTATCACCTGACTGCAACACAACAATCAACAATGTCAACGTGTGCAAAGATGGAAATAATTGATAGAAACAACAGAGTTAGTGATCTTACATCCACCCTCTGCTGACATTTCCTTTTGAGCCAGTAAATAGGGAATCACGTTTTATCCTAGATTTCACCAGAGCTCTCGTTTCTTCGTCGGTCCCTGAAATGTTTGTGATAGTCAGTATAGAACAAGTTCCCCGTAGATAAAACCTTGCGATGCGATTAATCAACAAACTGTACTTACATAATTCTACGGTGGATTTTTGTTGAGCCATCGTAAATAAATCACATG
>NW_026267543.1:110799-116917 GCF_000697945.3 Frankliniella occidentalis | reverse complement strand
TTCTCGTCTTTGTTGCCAAGCCAAGTTGTCCATTTGTGGAGGTTTAAAGTTTAAAGGTCCGGTCCAAGCTAACTCAAACCAAAAAACCATAGTTATTTGGCGACTAATTCTGAGTAAGTAGACTACGTTGCGCAGTGATCGACTGCGTTGGTGATGATACAGTTTGACATAATTGTGAATCGAGCAAAAATTAGTGGCGACCGCGAAGTGGAGTTAGGATTACTCAGAGGTTCAGTGGAAGTCTTCTATGTCTCGCCAGTTTGGTTTTCTAACTAGTCGTCTTAGCCTTAAAGTACGTTTTGTGCAGCCGGCAGTCTCCTTAGTTAGTATATTTTTTGGGGGGGGGTTTAGAGAGTTTTGGTTAATATTCTGTTGAATGACTCAGAGGTTTCCCTGAACACCGAGTGATGACTCATCATTTAAATTCTAGCATTGAAAGAAAATTTTGGTTTTGCTGCAGTATTTCCCATGTAATTGTCTTCACTTATAATTCTTTTTGACAAGTTTTGGGTAATATTGGGTTAGGCCGGACACTTACTCAGTGGTCTGTGGCTCGTTGATTTGTTTGCCAAATCTATGATGTCATTCTGACGAATATCGGTTTCATCGGATTATTAGTATGTGTTTATAAAATTAATCTTAACAACAGTGTTTTGATTTTTCAAGGAACTGTTATGCTTGGTATGAGCTGTGTGTTCTTGAACTTGTCGTGCTGCTGATATGCTCTTAAAATTTTTAAAATGGCCATTTGATTTTCACCACAGTGAATAGCGTAAATGAAATTATTCAATTTAAAACTCTGTGTGTACCTTCCATGCTTATATAATTTTACATACATGCCGAAGGCTTTTTTTATTATATTGAGTGAATATGATGTCTCCTTCTGGATGTTTTTGAGGTTTTCTTGGCCGTGAGTTTGCCAGGTTTGCCACTTGGGGTATTGACGGACTAGTTGCTCTGGCTATACTCCGCGCACAAGGGGGGAGGAAGGGGGAGGGGCCTTCACGTAGGACGCACGTACAGCCTATTGGCAGTGTGTTATGTGCACCTCCACAGGTTGCTGTTAATAGCAACAGACGTAGCCAAACGGGTGTCCGGCCTGTTTATTCACTCTTGGCTTGTGTTGATACTGAAAATCTACCTTTAAAATGTATTCAAGTGATAGAACTGAGTACGCCAACTGCTCTAGATTCGTTCAGCAGGTTATTTTTAGGGCTAATTTTGTGAAGCCAAGCAGTGGCTTCAATTTCATCATGGACTGGAAGGAATTTTGATCTGTTGGAATCATCCAGAAATGTTACCTCAACTCTTGCAATTCCACTCTATTAACAAAGTAAATTTAAGATTTAACTCCAGAGGTAATTTCTTAAGATCACTCTATTAATCATTTTTGGATTGTTGTCATTTTGGGGCTTACCTGTACCTTTTGTTGAAGTTAGGTTAGGCAGTATACTCTGTAAGATGTTCTAAACTGCATTTCTTTTGTCTCAACTATAATATGTATTTTTTTTGTGTCTTTTTCAGATGAATTTTGGGCAGCATGCCTGGGCTAGGTGGGGCTGGGCCCTCTCGGGCCAACAACATGTTTGTGAAAATGGGGTTGTCTCCACCCAAAGTGAAATGCGAACCCCGTCCAAAAAAAATGAAAATGGGTTCAAAGTGGAGGAGGATGATGATGTCTCTTCGATCACGGGGAGTGAAATGTTTGCCCTCAACCCTGACTTCTTATCTAGTCAAAGTAAATGCCAGTCATGGTTAGAGCAGCAAACTCTTGAAGGTGAGTGATGTATTTAGACATTGGTCGAATTGTCTCTTCAATCCATTCTGAGGAAATGCAATTAAAGCTACCTCTTATTTCGCAGCCCCTCCATCTGATCCTGGGTTGCCACAAAAAGAGGTAGTTAAAAAACAACCTCTTGTTCCCTACACCCCGTCAGCCTCCTCCACCTCCACTCGTTGTAAGTTACCTTGAATACGGCATGACCACTTTATGTTATTGTAGTACATTCTCATTGAAAAGCAATCTTTAAGGTACTTTATTTTTTCAGGTACACGCACTAGAGAAGAGGAAGGCCGAATCTCTTCTCCAAGCAGTCGATTTGGTTTGTACATACTGTTTATACTCGTCCTTAAAATGAAAATTTATTTCATCTTTATAGTGTCATATTCTTTTATTCTTAGCAAGAGCAGTTCTCAGGCAGGGTAATCTGAAACAGTTTTATGGTTTAAGTAAGAGGCTAGGATACAGCAATCCCCCTAGACAAATAGGTAAATTTATTTGTACCTTAATGAAATTCTCATCTGCATCAAATAGTATTTGCTAAAATTGATCATTTTCTCTAATTCTTCAATAATTACCTGTGTTTCAGCTCTGATCTCTGAAGCAGAGAAAGAGAACCATGTGGTTCCATTTCCATCCATTTCCAGTGGAAATTCTGCGAAAAGGAAATGTTTGGGTAAGTTAGTATCATCAATATATTTCTCGGTATTGCATTTAAACTTGATACCTGAAATCCTAAGAAGCAAACAGTCTGAGGTGTATGAAAAAGTCATGTTTAATATTTATCTTTCAAATTTCTCCTTTCCCCATTTTCTTTTTAAAGGAAACAAAACGGATTTGGCTGAAGCAAGCATTCCATCCAACTTGTGTGATACTCCTATCCCTGGTCCTTCAACCACACAAGGCAAGAGAAGTTCAATTATGTTATTTTACCCACTTCATTTCTAGTTCTATGTATCTAATCTGATCTAATCTAATTTAACCTCTGTTTGGAAGAACCCCAAACTGTAAGCAAGGGAGTCAATTTCAGTTAATTTTTTGTGGAATACATCATGTTTCTGTAATGCTTGCTGTTTCGCGTGCTCACACATTTTAATTTTCTCTTCTGATTATCCTGTTATGTTAGGAGATGATGTACCATCTCGTGTTCAACTTATTATCTTGAATTATTAAATATAAATCAGTTTTCTTTAGCTGAGATGCATTCAAGATTAAATTGTGTTTCTTACATTTTGTCCTGGAAAATCTGTTCAAACTATTTTACTTTTTGCTTCACAGGAAGTATGACTGATTTGGTTGGACTTGGCGGTCTATCCAACGTAGTGCCCCATACTTTTACCAACCCGGAACCCTCATCCAAAGCATACAGGAGAAGTTCAAGTACGTCATTTTACCCATTATTTCTATCCATCTTTATTATTTAAATTTTCTTTTATGAAATAAGTTTTAATGAGTTTCAAAAGCATATTACACCATGCCTCTTTAGTGCTTGCTATTACTTGTGGTTATACATTTTTATTTTATTTTTATTTGCAGGGGCTAGAAACATTTCAACTGTGATTGTTTCGGAAAGAGCATGCTCTTCTCCTCAAAATAAATGCCAGACTGCTACAGCTGTTAATTTATTATCAATGGATGGAAATGATGAATCAGAATCAACCACAAAGAAATCATCTGAATTACTGGATAGTCCTATTGCTCCCATTTTGGCATCAAAGAAACTTCACCAAAGTATGTATCTATTGATTATTTTACTTTGCAATCACTTTCCTTATAAATTATGGATATGTTACCTTCAAAAAATATTTTCCTCTTATCAGAACTACTGCAGAAGACACCAAGCAACCAGCCTCCAACCGTGCACTGCTCCAGTGTTCTCCCCGCTGATAACTGTACCTCACCTGTCAAAGACAAAAGTACAAGTAAGTAAAATTTCACATTTTATCTGAACTCATAGATTTGTTGCAATTTTGAGACTTAGACTGAATTGTTTTGTTAATGTTTTGTGGTTAGATTTTTTGTATTTCTTATATTTTTTGTGTAAATTCTATTCAGGAAACAACACTGATCTGGTTGAAGCGAGTGCTCCATCCAACAAAGGTGATACTCCAACAATTCCAACGACCACTGATCTCTCAGCCACACCAAGGAGAAGGAGAAGTTCAAGTATGTAGTTTTCATACTCTATCTAATGTGATCTTTGTTAATCTTTCAATACCTCTATTTGCAAATGAATCTTAGAAGTCTTTTCATTTAAACCTTTTTCAAAACTAATCAAAGTCTTTTCTTTTTAGGAAAGAGAACCACCATGTCAAGCAGTGTGGACTTAATATCTGATTCTGATGAGAGTCTTTTTCATGGAGGAACGTCAGAGGATAGTTTCAAAGTAGACAACCCTTCCAGCTCCAGCAGTGACAGCACCAATAGTGATTGTTCTTCCCATTCTGTCCATGACGTTCTCAACAGAAAAACTCATTCTTCTAAAAGCCGTAATCTGGAAATCGCTGAAATGGATGACTCTGACGATGAGAGGCCCACTGTTCCACAGAAAAAGATCAGGAAGAGGAGGAAGGGTGCAAAATGCAGCAGGGAAGAAAGATCTAGGAAAAAATACTTAAGGAATTCCGGTCAAGAGTACGAGAAACATGATCCAAATTCTAAGACACCAGTACGTGCTGCTCGGCAAAGGAAGCCACCTCACACCTGTAAGACGAACTACTGCCAGGATATAATTACTGATGATGTGGGCGACTCTATATTCCATGAGTACTGGGATCAGCAGTCGTATGAGAAGCGGGTATCCTATGTTTGTGCAAGAGTTGAAATCAAGCCAGTAAAAACTAAGAGACCTAGACTACCAGCTGGACATAAGAAATCTCATCCCAAGTCAGTGTCTCACAAGTACTGTTTCCACATCCATGGCGAAAGTAAGCAGGTGTGCAAATCAACATTTCTTAACACCTTAGGTGAGACAGATGGATTTGTTTACCTTGCAACCAAGAAAAAGCTTAAATCACTATCTGGAACCGTGGCTCAGGATAAAAGAGGGCGGCACGCTCCAAAACATAAGCTTAAGCCCGATGTGATTGATGAAGTTAAAACTCATGTTTTGCGTTTCCCTTCATATAAATCACATTACAAGAGGAGTGAAGTGGGTGACACAAGATACCTGCCTAGCCATCTTGACATCAGACAAATGTACAACATGTACATTTCAGAAGGTCACAAATATGTTTCATACTCAACATATGAAAGAATTTTTAATACATTGGGACGCTCCTTTAAGAAACCTGCAACTGACACATGCTCAAAGTGTGATACCTGGAATCAAATGATTAACACTAGAACTACCGGGATTTTCGTATACCTAGATCTACCGGAGGGGTCATTTTGACCCCTATGTACTATTTCGCCGTTTTAGCTGTGATAAGACTGCGGTTTTGGGTACACAACTTCTTATTTTTGGTTTTTATAACACTTCAAGCAATTATTGCACCCATAGGGGTCCCTGTGAAGGGGTAGGTAGGCAACCTGCAAAGCACAAAATGTAATTTTTCAGAAGTTTTACAGTTCTTTTCGTTATTTTTCGTTTTGTTTTGGGAAAATTGCATAGGATTACCATCAAAAACAATAATTCTCAACATTTTAGCAGAGTCTGTGTTTATTTCAGTCTAACCGACAACCGTAAACACCGCCAATTCTGGAAGTAATTCTGAAACTTTGGTTCTGCGGAGAAAACAGTGCACAAATATCGTGCAATAACAGTCGTAATAGACCATTTATTATCATTTTTAACCTCCGTTCGACCATGTAGCGCGTTTTCAGGCTGACAGTACCGTTGCGAATGCCTCACAAGTACTATGTAAGAAAAACATGATTTTGTAATGTGCGGGTTGCCTACCTATGCTGATAGAGCTTCAAAGTAGTCACACGACCAAGCGGAAGTCAACACTTTCCACAAAGAACAACAATGGCAAGGTTTAAGTTGAAAACCGCTCGTTAAAACCATCAGAGCCCTCGAAAACTGACACAGGGGTCAAAATGACCCCTTCGGTAGAGCGAGGTATATGTTATAATATCTCCTACAGTTTTTGACGCACATGCCTGGTTTTTCGTGTCAACGCGTATTTTGGTGACCCATGAAAAGTCAGAAAGTGGCGGGTCGATAGAAAAAAAATTTCATAGTTCATTTGGCAATTTAAAATCGAAAGGGGTCATTTTGACCCCTCCGGTAGTTCTAGTGTTAAAGAAGAGACAGATGATTCTAAACGCAAAGAGATTGAGGAGCTCAGGGATGCTCATCTTGACAGAGCTCAGGCAGGCTATGATTTGAAAAAA
>NW_026267543.1:104995-108769 GCF_000697945.3 Frankliniella occidentalis | reverse complement strand
TATTTATTCTATATGGTTCTTTAGAGTATTTACATCTACAGTTCAGAATGAAACACACAACATTGCACAAAGATAAAGAGAGGAAGCTGAACTGTAGAAACCGCACTTTTCCCTGCATAAAGAGAATAAAATACATAAATTAAAACAGTGTAAAACAGAGTATTTACATCTACACACTTAGCAGAAAGAATAAGAAATACATACCTGTACATTAATAGAATTTTATCCACATGATGTTTGCACAAATCTGGAGAGTGGAAGCCGAACCATAGAAACCGCTTTCAGCTGCAAAAGTAAAAGCAAATTAAAACATTAGTCACTTCAAAATCTTAACAAGCTCATGAGGAAAATCAGCACTGGTATCCCTAATTATTAAGAGGAGAAAAATAGTGGGCAGTTAATAATCCCAGGTATAATTGCTTAATTATCTTCAGAGTGAGTTAAAGCTAGAAAGAGCCACTGGCTATCGGAATGCAGTGCAGTTGTGGGGATGTTTACTGAGTTCATTCATAAGTTGGGTACCAGAGGACACAGTCACTAACAACTAACTCACATAAATCAACAGTGCAGTTATATAGAAAATAGTTTATTGCACAACAAATTATATTTATATATGAATATTTAGAAATAAGAAAAACTGTTTGGAAACACATCTGTCAGTTCTGTCAGGTTTGCTTCACAATATCAACGGTGCTGTGTCTGAGCCTCCTATGAGGATGTCACCCTGAGCGTAGACACACCTATAATGCCAGTGTCAAATCGCAAAATACTATTTCTCACACAGCGACTAAGTTTTGAACTTGAAGATACATTAATTCGATAATATTACAAATTTTAAAATCAAGTGAAATGCAGCCTAATGGGATAAGAAGACATATGTATAGTGAATAGTAAATACCAAATAATTTGAATACCTTATTGGGCGTTTGGCGTTTTGTCTTCCCAAGAGTGGATGGTCACATCACTCTAGGTGGAGCTGTTATAGGCCCAGTAGTTCATAGGCTAGGAATGGGAAGGATAAATGCCAGTTCAAAAATCAAACGACCTGCAAGAAAGAACAAAGCACACAGAACTTTTAGAATAGGCACAAGCTCAGACCAGATAGGTTGGTTGATTACAACTGCCAGCTCACCTGATAAATTAAAGAAGTTAGGCATAGTTGCATGTTTATACGGGTTTTTTCGACGTGAATAAGCGTCCTCAGGCACAGACAGTAAAGTGACAAGTGCTGTTTCACAACAAACAGGACAAAATTCCGAGGACTACCCTAAACCCAACAGAGTTGTCTGCATATCGAAGGAGGGGGGGGGGATTTGCGCATGGGGTATCTCCACTCCACCATCGCCCATCCAAGAGTATGGTTCTTACGGTGTCGAGTAAGGCTATGCCGTAGCAGAAGCCGCTCTTGTCTTGTCACAAACATTACCCCGCCCACCAAGTGTTAACCAATCTGGATGTATCTTGCATTATTATTGTGTTGAGTGTATTGACATCGACTTTCCACTATGACATAGTCAGCATTTTGTCTTATTAATCACATTTTACCAGAAAAAAACCAAGTGAGTTTATTCATTGACAACAAGAAATGATGTAAAAATTGAACTTGTTATGGTTATTTCTGCAGACAACAACAAATAACAAAGCACAGATGAAAAAATTGCTGTGTCAGTACAGTATTTTCTATGTGCCTCCATACTGAAGGAAATAATTCTCTTGAGATAAAAATTTGTGTTCACTAATTTCTTAAGATTCTAAATTTCTCAAATCAAAATAAAACATTCAACAAAGAACAGTTGTAAACAGAGTGAACACAGAAGAAAACCAAGTAGTACACCTTTGAATGTTAATTTATTAAGCAAAGTGTTGATGGCAAACATTTAAAACTTGTTTAAGGAATCTGTTTTATGTGCGCATGTCACCAGAATTTATGATCAGACAAAATATGCGCAAGTCATAGAAATCTGACAAAAGCAGCGCATGTCAGTTTTGATCTGACAAAAGGTGCGCATGTCACAAAGAATTCTGTGAAAAGGTGCGCAAGTCATGACCTGCGCACATTTTGTCAGATCCCCTTTGACATACGCACATTTTCACAGCAACATATCTCTGTTCCTATTTTTACATTTTTAAAATCATTAACACCAGGTATGCATGACATCATTTAGATAGTATTTTTTGCTTTCTGCCGCTTTTTAGTTTAAACGTGTATTTCAAAGGTTCGGCAAAGCATTCAGCTGTAGCAATCAGAATGACCCCCACGCCCTTCGCAGATGTGAACATAACAACGTTCTCGTACACTCACATCACACACTGGTCCATTCGTTGGACGATGAAAGATAGCGTCACTTGGCTCCAAGCCCTGCTCACTGAGACCCGCACAGTGCGATGTACCACCGCAGTTTTGTATATTTATCGACAATATTGTACTTCACTGAGCAGTTCAATCATACGCTAGCGCACGGCGCTTCTTTAAACAGTGTGGTGGTAAGTAAGGTGGGCCGACAATCTAGGTCGAAAAAGTCGACATGAAATAACGTACTTCAAGATTTCGTAAGATTGGCTACAAAAGCTATTTTGGCCGATCGACAGCCCTTGTAGCCTCCAGAAGGGGTGAGAGAGAGAGAGAGAGAGAGAGAGAGGTCTATGAGGCTAAAACGACCCTGCGCTGGCAGGTACCTCAAATTTAAAAAGTAGAATTGTTAAGTGACGAGCTTTACGCGTCAGCTTGAAAGCAATGGAAAAGCAGGAGAACAGTGCTAAACTTGTACAGTATATTTTGTCCATAGTGAACTACAAAACAACAACAACTTTACATTGTCTACTCATAGATCTACGCATACATTTTTACAGTACATGTGCCTCTTTAATGCTATGATATTACCCATGCCAATTCAGGGCCCGTTTCGAATAATACCTGATCACTTTGAAAAGTGTCCAGGAGAACTGCGTCCCAAGACTGAAACCATCAAATGTTTTTACCACGGAGTACGTGACCGTAAGGATCCTGACCTGTGGTTCTATGATTGGAATGGAACAACGCATTTCACCTTGGATGATAATATAATGGTAAGTTGGGGACGAGAGAGTCGGGGCGAGTTGTCCTAGATCCGCGTACAGCAAGTCAAGTGCCCCAGTCACCGAACAAACTGCAGTGAAGTGCTGAATTTAAAGTTTTTCGCTTCCGAATTATTGAAAATCGCAAAACGGCATTATAAAGCTGTCAACCTAGAGTACCAAGTCACGTCTAGACCACCAAAGTAATTTTTTAGCAGATGATGTCCTACAACCTTACACCTGAACATATCTTAACATAATTATACATGAGTAATGTAAGGTGTCATTGCTTTTACTCTCGATTAAGAAATATAAAAGAAAACAAATAGCAAGCTCATACGTATATTACCCTAGGCGGGGTCGTGACGCAAGGCCAGGCGACTGAGGTGAGGCCGTCGTGTCGAGCGCGCTGCGCGTTGTTGCGCCGAGCCACGAGCCGAGCCAGGCTGAGCCGAGCCCCGAGCCGAGTCAGCAGCGCTGGTCTACGCTAGTCCTCCCCCTCCCTCGCACGGATGGAGCCCCCACACCGCCCCCCCCCCCTTTCCCTACAAGAGTAAATACAGAAATACAATACACTGGAATAGAATAATTCTTGACAAGGTATCATCTGCTTATTCACGATCCGTTTCTGGTCGAAACTTTTTTATTTTTCTAGCAGATGATACCTTGAAAGCTTTTTGACTTAACATCAAGAATATACAAGAAACTTTAAGGAGTCAG
>NW_026267543.1:74312-104945 GCF_000697945.3 Frankliniella occidentalis | reverse complement strand
CACAAGATGGAATTCACATTTGATTCAAGTGCAAGCTGACAGAAGATGGAATTCACAATTGAAACAAGGCAATATAGTAGTAGAATAAGATTTTTTCTGGTCGAAACTTTTTTATTTTTCTAGCAGATGATACCTTGAAAGCTTTTTGACTTAACATCAAGAATATACAAGAAACTTTAAGGAGTCAGCTAGCTTTTACTCTCGATAAGTACAGAGAACGAAGCGCAGACCAGAAAACCATTTCCTTGGCACAGGGGGATCGAGTGAGTGCCTAGCTGAGTGTCGCGTCGGTCGTCGGTCGCGGCAGGCCCCACCCGTGTAAAACGCTGTAGCTGAAATTCTTCTGATTTTCGTCTTCCCGAGGAGATACCGGGAAGACGACGAAAAGATCCTAACGGCTGGCCGTTTTGTCTTTTCTTCGTCTTCCCTTATGTCATATTATGCCTTATAATGTCATAAGCTGAAATGCAGAAGAATGCAGGGAACAAGAAAACGGCATTGTGATTTCCGTTTTCTTTTTTCTCGCATTCTACCGTATTTTAGTTTTACCGGAATGCTTTATTCAGGTCTGAAGAGCATGACAGTGCAGTGGAACAAGGCGGACACACAGACAGACACCAGGTCATATATGCATTAGCCCGCTCGTTTGCTTTTCCAAATCAGAAGGGTGGGCTTTAAATGAGTCAATACTCATTTTTAAGGAGACATCTCAAAAAAGCAGTGTTTCTCAAGACATAATATCGGGTGCAATAGCAGCCCCCCCCCCCCTCATCGTAAACTTCGTTTAGTTGCCAACTTCGTTTCGCTCGACAGGCAACTCTTCGCACAGATACTTACGTACTCTCAGTAATAATACACATTTCTGTCACAGGCGGTAGCCAACATCGCGTCGTGGAGCGCTAGGGGTGGCTGGAAAGATAATGCATATGTCATGAAACTTCCGAGAGTTTGTTCGACGTTTAAGAGATGTGTCCCAGACCTCTGGGAACGATTCATGGTTATGACATTCAATGACCCGAAAGCCTTCTGCCCTTTCCCGCCGGTGAGAACACATCAGGTAGCGACTAAGTTAACCAAACCACTATATTGTGAGAGGAATCAGTAAGTCGTGTGCCACCCATTCTAATACTATCTGCGTTTTTAGGTGCCCCCCCCCCCCCAGGGGGGCCTTCCTGCTCGCGTGCAAGCGCTTTTTATGCCTCCGATTGGGGGTGCGAATTGCTTTCGCCCGAAAGTTTTTAGGCCCCCGATTAGGGGTGCCTATTGCTTTCGCCCGAGAGTTTTTTTATTATTATAATTCCTATTCTTGACGATGGCCTATCTTATGGTAGAGCTAATCGTGCCCAAGCGAACTTACTAAAATTTGAATAAAAATTACTACAGAAAAATAGAATTGGAGCGAAGTGGAGCTGGCAACTTCGTTTGGCGGAAGGGTGGGCCAGCTTGTTTTTTGTTTCTTTTTTCTTTTTATTTTGTAAGAGAAGACCGGGGAGACCCTAATAAAAATGGGTGGTTTTGGTCGCAGTGTCACAATTAGAGTTTATGGTGGATTTGCAAACATAAGACTTTTATGTACGTGGGATCTAGGACAGTCCCTACAGGCCCGTAGCAGGTCCGCCCTTCCGCCAAGCGGAGTTGCCAGCTCCACCTCGCTCCGCCGGCATCTCCGTTCGGCAGCTTGCGTCTTAGCAAAGTTATTTGATATGTCAGCAAAATTGTTTGCCGGGTCAGCAAAATTATTTGCTGTGTCAGCAAAAGGTTTTGCTGCGTCAGCAAAATTATTTAATCTGTCATCAAAATTATTTGCGGTGTCAGCAAAAGTATTAAACTATATCATCTGCAACAGGTGGTCGCGGCGACATGACGCTCTGGCCCCCGCGCGCGGCGCGTGTGGTAGAAACTGGTTCGTTTAAAAAGACCCTCCAGCGCCTAAACGGTTAGAGATAGAGCCAAAAGGACGAAATTTTTGCCCCAGGTGCTCTACTTTCACGATTTTAAAAGGAGAAAACTTTTTGGGCGAATATTTGAGCCTTGGATACCCCTATTCACAGCCTTTGGGGTGGTTGCCAGGATTTGCCGTAGGCGTTTCGTTTTCTAGGAGTGTCCCTTAAGATGCCCTGAAAATTTGGAGTCTGTAGCACATCTCCTTCTAGTGGAACAGACAGACACACAGATACACAGACACGAGGTCGTTTGCATCAGCCCGCTGGATGCCTTTTCAAACCAGAAGGGCGGGTTAAAAAGAAGAAACTCACCGATTTATCTGTTTCCGTCCGCCACGTATGGGAACTTAGCATGGTATAGTTTGATCCGATCCTAGCCTCTTAGGAACGGGAGCTCGAAACTGATCTGACAGTTTCTCATACCTGCTCCCAGATTCAAGTGCAAGCTGACACAAGATGGAATTCACATTTGATTCAAGTGCAAGCTGACACAAGATGGAATTCACATTTGATTCAAGTGCAAGCTGACAGAAGATGGAATTCACAATTGAAACAAGGCAATATAGTAGTAGAATAAGATTTTTCTCTTATTTGAAAGAAAATATCAGCTTTTGATCTTGTGTCAGCGTCCACTTGAAATAAGGAAAAATTTTCTTGAAACAAGAAACGATTTTTCTGGGTGTAAAAGGCCACGGAGGCACGCGAAAAGCTCGACCAATCGGAGCTATTACGAGAACAGAAAAATAAGTGAGTTTGTTATTTCCCTACTTCCGTTTGAGATGGCCTGGCACACTCTATTCGCCCCGTACCCACCTCACGCCGGCGCTAAGTCGCCCCAATTTAAACTAGCTATATTTTTGTTAAGAAATGTTCCCTACCATCCAAACGGAACGAGATTATTTGTCTGTACGCAAGGCAACTCGGGAAGGAATTGAGATACCGATCTGGTAATTTTAGGGTCGATTTGCAGCATTTAAAGACAGATCAAGTTCAAACATGATGACTGTTATTCAAAATTTGGTTTAAAAAAAATTCAAAACCCACATATCCCAAATAAACCAAGCAGGCCCGCCCTTCCGCCAAACAGGGGCCGGGACTGCTTGGCCTGCCGGAGGCGATGTTCGGGCCCGCGGCCTGCGGCCTGACCATTTCTGTCACGCGATTTGCTGAACAACATAATCACATAATGTAACGGGCCCTCGGCCCGCTAAAACCCGTCGTCTTTTAAACTTGCCACCCTTCTGCTTAGGAAACGTTTTTCTAACCTATTGTTCACTACAGCCATTTTTAGCTTATTTTCGTCAAAAAAAAAACCCTCCAGCGCCTAAACGGTTTGAGATAGCCAAATGGTCGAAATTGGTCATTTGTGCCCGGAGGGTTCTTCTTCCTCAAGTTTCCCCTTAGGAGACCATCCAATATTTTCGAAAATTAATAAATTTATTTTTGGGCCACTTTTGTGAGAGAAACCCCCCCTAGCTACCAAACGGTGAGAGATAGAGCAAAACGGATGAAATTTTATTCCAGAGGCCTCTACTTTGCCGAGTTCACCCTTAGAAGATCATAAAATAAAAAATACTTTTTCTAACTTTTTTGGTCTTTTCCGTTTTCTTCGATACCCCCTTTCAGTCCCTTGAGGTTGGCAGGATTGGCCGTAGGCGTTTTGTTTTGTGGTAGTGAAGCTTGAGATCCCCTGAAAATTTGAAGTCCATAGCACATGTCCTTCTTGTGGAATAGACAGACAGACACACAGACAGACACGAGGTCGTTTGCATAAGCCCGCTGGATAGCTTTTCCAAAGCAGAAGGGTGGGCTAAAAAGGTGGTTATTACGGGCGCAATGTTTATCGTAAGCGTTTCCAAAGACCGTAAGAGTTATAAAGGCAAGGTATCGTAGTGCACATCAAGCAGAGTAGCTCCCTACGAATCGAGCTCGCGAGCCACGACTCGACAAATGACGGGCATTTTAGTTCTTCCATGTTGTCTTCAGCACGCTCTGTTTTCACCGTGTACTCATGCGAACTCCAGTCAAGTGAACAGAAAATCATCAAGAGATTCACCCCTGGGAACGAACCTGGCTGGAGTCTTCTTTCCCAATGGAACCACTTACACAATACTTCCTGTACAGGGCTTCTACTCCTTTAACAACCTGTCGACGAACTTAAATATCAAAGTCCCTCCGTCATTTTACTACGGAAAGTGGAGAGCTACCATTCAATTAGTGAACTCTTCTAAAGTGGTGCATTTCTGTATGCGCGCTTATGGGAGTACTGCGCCAAAGCTAAGAAGGAAGCCCGAATAAAAAGTACGTACATGGCCTCGTTCTTTAAAAATCAGTCAGTCGTTAAAGAAACAACTCAAGTACTGCTGTTCATGATAAAGTGTATAATACGTATGAGCCATTTCTTACGACAGCCTAGCATGGACTCCTTGAAGCCACTGCAACAGCAATATTAAATTCAACGTAAGCATTTCACCTTAAAGGAACACATGGAGATTGTTTCGGCACATGAATTTTTGTGCCCCTCATAGGCTTTTCTATCATGGATAAGGCACTCAAGCTTCCTACAAAACTCGTCAAAACGTTAAATTTACAAGGAGAAACAGCCATCACGGAGTAAAATTTTATGCTGGAACGCCTACTTTGCATCGCGCCTGAACCGAGGGGGCAGTGACTTCTAGTATTCACGGTTCACGAGGGAATTAATACCTTCAGTATTCAGGCGATATTTAGTGATTATTCAGTGATATGCAATATTAAAGTGTATTCACAGTGCACGAAATTTCGGAGTTGGTGCCCCCTCGGCCTGAACTACCTTCCGTCTGCAATGTTGTTGCCTCGGCCGCTGGCCGCAGGCGAGCGATGCAGTCGCTGTCCCCCCGTATGGCCTGTTAAGCACAATTTTGTCATAATTGTCATTTGTGATATGACAAACCAATCACAATAGAAACTCAAAATAACGACGAAATAATGACAAAATGAATTCGTGGGAGTCGTTTCGGATTTGTCGTTTTGACTCGTTTGTTACGCCCTTTTTTTGGTGCTGAAATCGGCCAATTTCAAGAAAAATTAATGACAAAGTAATGTCAAAGTAATGACAAGCCTTCACACACCCTCCTACCAAAATTCCATTGGTTTGTGCATAAATGGCACCCAAATCGTTCGCATTCGGATTTGGGGCTTTCTCCCGAAGAAGTAGAGGTGAGGCCCCTTTGGGGGACACTTTTCGCTTGTCCCACATTAGTGGACTGATACCCTCGTGACAACGAACTCATCCGAAAATGCATCCGGGTTTGTACCCGAGTCCGAGACCCTCTCAAGGTGGTCCCACAATGGAGACCCGACGCGGGCGTTGCGGGTGACACGGACGACGCAGGGCGACGCGAAGCGACGTCTTCGCTCTGGCACAGCCTATAGACGCTGTAGATGCGGCGACGTCGTGTCGCGTCGCTCTGGGTCATCCGTGTCGCCCGCAACGCCCGCGTCGGGTCTCCATTGTGGGGCCACCTTCAGGCCTCGGACTTATACCGCACCGCAATCAGTCCGATCGCTGTCGGTCCTGCTCGAGGAAAGATCCGTAGCCCGTCTCCGTCGGGCTGCTCCGTTTTTACTCGACAGACCCCGGACTGTCCTATTTTTGCCGGACAACTTCGGACAGTCCAATTGGCGCCCGAGACCTCCTGTCGGACTGTTCGGACAGTTTCGGATGGCTGCATTTATGTTCCGAAACGTTTAAAATTCGAATGTAAAACGGAGCAGTCGGACTAAAGTCTGAATCCGACAGTCCGATTGGCGCCGGAAACCTCCTGTCGGACTGTCCGATTTCCGCCCAATGCGTCGGACTTGTCCGGGTGAAGCCTGACTAGGCGTTTCCGTGTGGTTCGGACTAGTCCGATTTTAGCCCGATACATCTCAGCATTCCTATGACTGCCAGCACTGCTGGCCGAGGCGCACTGTTAACTGAATCGTCATGTGACGAAAAATATCGTCACGAATAGTTTGTCACAAGGGTTGAGATAAACCAATCGTCACATTGTGACGAACCATTCGTCATTTGTTATAACCTATCAGTCAACCGAGATAAATGAAACATTCGTCACGTGACAAAATTACCGTCACAAACCTGGAAGCAAGTAAGCGCTCATGGCTACGCTCCGAATGCCAGCATGACTCCGTACACAAAGCCTCGGTAGCCGTGTGCTTAAAGGACGCTTGTTTCCACACCGAAGATCCCAGGTACGATTCTCATCGTATCGATTTTCTCTTTTCCAGTTATGTGACAACATCTTCATTTCACAAGCTTTGACGAATGAGTTGTCAAGTGACGAATAAATCATCTCACCCCTTGTGACGAACCATTCATTAGTAAAATTAAGGAGTGACTTTTTCGTAAAGTGACGACTTAAAGTTTTACAGTGCGCACTGTTAAAACATTTATCGTAGAATTAGAGTGAACTACGTATAAACTTGTGCTTTAAAGTGCTAAATACTTTACGTGCTGACGTGCAATAGGGTATTCCAGGTTTACGGTTATTTTTCCCAATCAGTGTTTCCCAATGTTATTTTTTCCCAGATTTTTTATTTCCAAAAATACGTTCCCAAAATTACCTTTTTCCTCTTTCAATTTTTCCAAAATATTTTTCCCAATAGAATTTAGAGTTGGAAGTGGTTACCAATCGTCCTCAGGTAGACGGTCACATGGTTGCTCGGCTGATCCGGCGCTCGTTCCCACCGCATACAGTTCTTCAGATTTTCACGCTCCGGAAGCTGGCTAAGGACTCCCTCGCTGCACTCGGGCAGCTCGGTACGCAAAATTTGGGCTGGTAGAAGCGCGGGGTGATCGCTCGCGATTCTCTTGAGATTGGTGACAACTCGCTCGGCCTCCACCTCTTCCCGGTTGGGCGTATGCTCGTTCTTCCCCTCCTTCAGCACCTCGACGGTTCCATTGGTGAACGGCGTTACCACTGTGGCTTTGCACTCCTTTTTACTCCCCGTACGAAAAAGTTTAGTCCGGCATCAGTCCGTTTTCGGTCCGGAAAGAGTCCGGCTGGACAGTCCGTCATCAGTCCGCCAAAGCGAGCGGACTAGTCCGCGAAAAAAGCCAGATCGACCAAAAACCGACCTATTTGCCGGACTAGTCCGGCTGGAACTAGTCCGCTTTTGGTGCGCATCCCCGCCTCACCAGACTGATCGCGGACTGGTCCGCACGTAGAGCAAACTGAAAGCGGACTACCTGAAGCACAGCTGACCACTACCGTGCCAAAATTGATTGGGAAAAGTGCAAAGTTTAATGTTTATTATCGCTAAATAAAGTAAAATATCAGGTCAGCTGGGTAAATCGAACAGTGGTCTTAGAGTGTTAGAATCGAGGCGAAGCCAAATCCGCTGTCTGTTTTGACCTAGCTCAAGCCGTTTACGAGTTAGCAGAAAAATTTGCTTCGATTTCAATGAAATTAAAATGGCCCTACTAAAATAGGGTGTAGATGTCCCAAATAAAATTTGAGGTCAAAATTCCTATAACTTCCAAAGTTACAGCATGGTAAACTTGTATCGGGATTCGCTCCGGACAATTCTTTCTTTTTAACAGTGCTGTGCTCTGCTCCCGGGCGGACTGAAAACGACCTGGTCCGCTGCGGTAGGTACTCAGGACGGACTGGTCCGCCAGTAGTCCGCCGTTGGAGGACTGATAGCGACCTAGTTAGTCCGGTGAGGGCGGACTGTCCGCGGACTGGTCCGCCGAGGACGGACTGTCTGCGTACTGGTCCGGCATTGCACTTGGCCGCTGCGACCTCAAAGCGGACTAGTCCGCACGCCCGGGGGTACTAAAAGCGGACTAGTCCGGTGCACGACGGATCGAACGCGGACTGGTCCTCAGGGGTGCGGACTCTTTCCGGACCGAAAACGGACTGATGCCGGACTAAACTTTTTCGTACGGGTCGTGCAAAGACCAGTACGTATTTGCCTTCCTGCTATCACGCCGGTGGTACAGGAAACCGTTGTAGATCAGCTTCTTTCCACCCATCCCCGAAGTGATAATTTCGGCTGCTTTGGGGTCCACCATGGTTCGCCTGGTCTAGCCACTGGCGCCAACTATCAACTTCAGCCCAAGTGCTAACCCTTTCTTGTTTACCACCGCCCACTCATAGTGACCATTGGGAAACTCGAATTGGGAATATATATTGGGAAAGTAATAAATTGGGAACGTATTATTGGGAAAGTAAAAAATGGGAAATAGTGCTGATTGGAAAACGTAAATTTGGGACTCGATTTTTGGGTATTCCAGGCTAACACGGAACTAGGAAAAGAACAAACTCACTGACTTTTCTGTTTCCGTAGTAGCTCTGATTGGTCGAGTTGAGCACGTGCCACGACGGCCTGTGAGGTATGAAAAAATGTCAGATCTGTTTCGAGCTTCCCAGCACAGCGTCGCACAATAGGAATGAGAGCTGCGGAGGGCGCCCTGTCGACTGTTCGTCGTGCACAACATCCCAGCTGATTCCAGCCCAACACCGCTATCACCTTGACCTTGGCTGGAGGAGTCAGACTTTTACATTTTTGGTTGAGTTCTTATATAGCTGAGATAACTGTGCTTGATGCTATATTCTGTTGAGGCAAAGGGTCTTTTTATGTAACCTCGTACGTTCACAGAAAGCACAGAAACGATATGTGCAAGGTGGGATATGTGCCGGCTACGCTGGTGCCGGTGATCAGCTGATGCATTTCTTTGGTTATGGTTCTCTACATTTTAAGAATTGTTAACAGTTATAACACTTGACACTTTGGTATACAGGTGTATACAGGTAACATTTGGCAGTCTTTTCTTATAAGTAAGTACATTTCTTTTACACAGCTCTATGTGTGACTAGACATATTTTAAATTAACATTTAGGTCTAGTTATTATACTACATTGGTACAATTTTGAATTAATTGATAACATCTTTCATTCTTTTTCTTTTATCTGCATCTTCCATTTTGTTCCTATTGTACTGCTTGCAAGTAAAACTCATTCTTGTTGTCAGGTAAAAGCGCATGATGTCTTTGGTCAGCTGTCTTTGATGCTCTTCACAACCAACTGGGGAAAATGTATGCATCTTTGCATTGTCAACAACTAAAAACAAAATAAAAATAAAGGGTGAGTACACTACTTGCCTTATTATTCATAATCATTGTCTTCAAATGCTTTTACCTTCAAAGAGAAGATTTTCATGTATTTGAGTGTTCTGAATAGTGTGACATATTGTGTCCTCAAGATTGTGTAGTATCCTGTATAGGGCTTCGGATGGTGTCAGCAAATGACCCTCACTTCTCTTTTCTTTAAGTGAGTCATTTTCATTCCGGGAATCTGCAGGTGCTTGTAAAAATTCAAAACACTTATCGCAATGTTTTGCACTAGTAGCTCTTCGAGCTTTTCTGGCAACGTAACCACTGAACATGTGCAGTGCTTTCTCATCTATTTTGTTCTTTTCTCTGTATGCATCATCAAATAGTGAGCTGAGGGATTCGACTGGTTCACCATTGTCCAACAAATCATCTAGCTCCTTCTCTAATTCAATCTGTCTTTGTTTTTCTGATTCAGAGATAAGATCTGTTGAACTGAGGAGAGCATTCAGCATTTCTGCACCAGTGATGTTGCTCCCCCTAGAGGGTTTAATGAGTGAGGCAACGGATAGTAGGCGATACACCTGTATGAACTGTAATGGGTCGGGATGTGTGTTGCGTCTCCAGAGAAGTGGTGAGAAGTCAAAAATAGTTTATGTAAGTAAAACAAAACCTAAAAACATAGTTAAAAAAAAGAGAAAAGTTTTTCATTGTAAAGAGACAGCCTACCTCGAGGGCATCTTGATTCATTCTCCTTGTCATAACATAGTTAAATCCAAGTTCATTAATTAAATAGTCAGACAGTTCCAATGCACTTGTGAGTGTGACATATAAACCATACTGTGTCTGATGTGCAAGTTTATTACTTTGTTTTCCTGGCATTGCAGCCCATTCAACCAGATACTTTAAAAACTTGTTTATGACCTATTTAAAAATAGCAATTGAAAATGTATTTTATTTTTTTAGCATTCATGTGGTCTAAATGTTTAATAGGAGGAAAATCAATACCTGTCTTGCACCTTTTTTCTTCTTAAATCCATGTTCATTTATTTCTGTCCCATCAGACTCATCTTCTTCATCCATTTCCAGGTCATCATCTGCTCTCCTGATGCTACCCCAGGGAGTGTTCGCATTCATTGCATCAATTAGGTCATTGACTCTACGGATGAATTTAATAGTTGAACCACTATCCTCAAGGCCAGGATAGCCTTCTGAAAAACTAAAAAACAGCATAAATTTAGAAATTTGATATACATTTCCCTATTTAATTCCCCCTTTTTTAACACAATGAGTAGCTTACTGTGAATGCCATTCCCACATTCATGGTTTGGTAATTGTGAGGGTAAAGATGGTCTCTTGTTAATTTGTAGCAACGTTGTATTGGTTGGTTTCTCCCTGGCAGTGTCAGCTTGATATAATGATTCTCAATTAGAAAATTTTACAGTGCCATCAGGTGTAACAAGCTGTAAAATCAAATACAATTAAAAAAATATTCTCCCTGGAGAAAAAAAAATACATCTCTCTCTCTACTTACATCTTTGACATTTCCTTTTTCTTTGCTTGGTAAAATCCTACTTTTAAGGGATTTTATTAAATGAGGGAAATCTGAGCACATATAAATTCTCCTTTCAGAGTCACAAAGGTGACTAAAACTTGTTTTGCCCCTATTGCTTACTACATCTACAACTGTTGATTTTTTTCTCTTTGTTTTCTTTGAGGCAAATGGATTTCTGAGACCCATTTCGGTCCACATATTTCTATTCCAAGAGGCCCCGTCACAGACCCACATATCAATATGGAAACCAGCCTTTTCCAGCAAACCAGTTGCTTCGAGGGCAAGTTTTCCTAGAATAGGACCTTTAACTGCACCTTTGGAGAGGAATGCACCCACTGTTTGGAACCAAGGCCCTTTCCAGGGCTTGAACATAAAGACAAGAGCATGATCACCCGGTTGATCTTTTAGCTCCTCTGGTGTGTCATCTCCAAGGTTTACAACCCCCTGTACTTTTAGTAAATTGCAGTTAAAATGCAAACAAGCTGTTAGACATACTTCATCTTGTAATAAACAGCCTGTGAAGGGGTGGAAAACAAAATAAGAATAAGTAAAAGTAGGTAATTATTTTTAATATTTGATGTGTGTTGAATTAACTTACCATGGCGCTCATCTAATTCCATTTCTTGACTTTTTTTTCCCAGTAGTTCAAAAGTAGCAGGAAGGAAGCCATAGGCAGGTTTGAGCCTTTTCATGTACCTCTGAAGTGTTCGGGGAGATGGAAAAACTAGAGTCTGATCCCGCCTCATTTTCCTATAGAGGGCTGGAGGTTTTATTCTTAAGAGAGTGCATTCATACACCCATTGCTGTGTATATCGTACACCATTTGAAGACTTGGCCTTTGCAGCATAAATGCAGGCTAGAACAGCTTCTTTCTGACGAGGGGGTAGGTTTTTAACAATGTCTTCAATTTGTGTTTCTTTAAGATCATCATACTTTCTCTGCATATCTTCTAATTGCTCTTTTAGCTTTGAAACCTATTAACAAAAAATATCTTGAACAAAACCATGACTTTGGTGAAAAAAAGTAACATAAAAGATTAATTACCTTTTTCATAAGTGTTCTTTTCTCTCTCTGCAATCTTCTTGATTTTTTTTTCTTCGTGGTATTCTATCCTTGTTTCTTCTTTCTTTTTTTTCATACCATTTGTTTTTCCAAAGCAATTGTGGCATCTCTTGGCTGCTTTTCCTGAACCCAGAGTGTGGCAATAGCCCCTGCAAGTTTTTGCAAAGGTGTCCTCAATGCCTGTACCAGGACAAGGCTTACATTTGTCTATATCTTTTAAGAGATCTTCTAGTTCTTTGATATTCTGTATTTCTGTCCTCAAATCTGTCTTTTTGTTATTAATGTAAACTGTTGGTGTTACCTTTTCATTACACTTTGCAAAAACTACTTGTTTCTGTGCTTCAAAGATATTATTTTTTATCGTGAACTCAATGAAGGCAATACTCTCTGGACCTTTTACAGAAGTCCACAGTGGATGGGGCAAGGAAACCTGCTGTGGATTATCATACAATGAAGTTGTTGTGATGCTTAGTGGAGCACCTTGGTCAGGAGTATCAGGAACAGGAGCAGGTTGGTCAGTGACATCTGAGAGCTCATCAACAGCAGTTCTTTTTGATAAGGGACCAATGTCCTTATCCTCATCATGAGGCCTTTTCCTTGACTCAGTAGAATTCTTTCTCAGGAAGGGATCTGTCCTTTTCTTAGGCAACTTGACGTTTAAATACTCAGGAACTTTAGACTCTGCATCTAATTTCAATATTGTTGGTACAGCATTTGGTGCTAGCTTGGGAGGTCTTTCTTCTTTCAAAATAGTACCATCTGGTAATTTAATTTTGATATGTCTTATAATGAATTCAGGAAGAAAGTGATTCTCACAAATTCTGGTGTTTGAATTTATTTTGTGTCTGGGAATAGGTATGGCTTTTCTCCATTCCTCCTGTTGTAGTTGGAGGGTTTGGTTGGCACCAATGGTCAGTAGGGTACAGTTGACATACCCTCACTGCCTTCTACATCCTAACCTATCCCAACTACAAGTAGCATAACTAGGCTACATAATAAATATCTCTCTCTGGAGTATTCCCCTCAAGTGTTCTGTCTCCTTCGTTATCCCTGATCCCCAATTTTAAACATATCTATTCTATAACACCATAGAATAGAACATGGCGCAGTCGTAAAAGGACTTAAAAGTGCTCCGAAGTGATTGGTTGGTAAGGCGTTGCTGAAAAGTGCTTGATTTGCAAAATAACTGGTGTTGGATTATAACTGCTTGGTAGCTTGGGTGCCGGTGTCAGATTTCTATTGTGCAATTTTTGCTTAAAAGACTATGGCTGATCTAGTCAAAGCTCCACCTCCAGTTAACTTGAAGGAGGGTAATATTCAGAAGTCTTGGGACTTATTCAAGCAAAAATTCGCTTTCTACCTTATTGCTATAGGTAAAACGAAGGCCTCAACAGAAGTGAAGTGTGCACTCCTTATGGGTGTGGCAGGTGATGAAGCTTTGGAAGTATATAATGCTTTTGTAGACAAGCTCATCACCTACAAGACTAACGAGGCAGGTGAAGAAATTATTGACACTGACAATACCAACAACTATGACAAAGTTGTTGAACATTTTGATCTATATGCCGCAGAAAAGAAGTGTGTGACTGGCTGCAGGGAGCTGTTTAATGCTCGCTCACAGAAAAAAGGTGAAGCCTTCCACACTTGGCTCACAGATTTGCAAAATCTTGTTAAAGACTGTGAGTACGCTCAGATCGCTGACAGCATGCTAAAAGACAGAATAATCTGGGGCACTTATGATAAGAGGTTAAGGGAGACAATCAGAGCAAAGTCTAACCTTCCCTTATCTGAAATAATAGAAATTTGCAAAGGGGTAGCAGCAACTGCGCGCTATCCCAGGCAAAATGATTCTAATGAAGCCCAGGAAGTCGATGCTGTTCATGTTTTTACTGCAAAAAACAAAGGCAAGCACCCAAGTAAGTTTGGCATTCCCTCTGGTCAACAGAGAGGAGCCAAAAGCTACAGAGGCAGAGGAAAATACCAGCAAGAGTCTTCCAATCAGAAAAATGGTGGATCAAAACAGGGAGAAGGAAATTCTGGGAAACAATTTAAAAATCTGTTCAAATATAAATGCAGGAAGTGTGCCAGGTTCCATGAGGCAGGTAACTGTCCTGCATGGGGACAGGTTTGTGGTAACTGCAATGGCAGAAACCACTTCCATACTGTCTGTCAAAAACCTGCAAATAATCAAAACCAACAGTCAAAGAAAGTTGATACTATTCAGTCAGTGACGAATCAACTTCAGGATGTCCTCTTAGGAGGCTGGTCTGATAACAGGTATGTACATATGCTAACTGTTAGTGATACAGTTAAAAGACAGGTTATTGAGAGTGGTTGGGAGAGTAAAAGACCTAGAAAAGAATATATTGAAGTTTTAAGGCTTCAGGGGGAACATTATGTCAAATTTAAATTAGATAATGGTTCCAAAATAAATAGTCTGCCATTCCATGTCTTCCAAAAAATTAATAAAGGTTACAAAGTTTACCCCACCAACACTGTGTTGGAAAGTTATGGGAAAGTTCTTAGTAAACCTGCTGGTGTAGTAAAATTGCTTGTAGAGACTAAATATGGTGGCAGCATGCTTTGTGAATTTCTACTCTCTACCATTGAACCTAAACCACTGTTGGGTATAGAAGCTTGTGAACAATTAGATCTGGTAAAAAGAGTTGAGCATCCACATACAGTGAATACTGTAACAGTCACAAAATTGCTACCAGACTCTAAGCAAGACTTCTTAAAAAATTACAGTAGCCTATTTGCAGGCATAGGAGAATTTCAGCAAAAAGTTGAAATAGTGGTTGATCCCACATTCCAACCTAGGATGTGCCCGGCAAGGAGATATCATTTCTCTATAATTCAGCGGTTAAAAACCAAACTGGATGACTTGGAAAGGGATGGCATTGTTGCTAAAGTTACTAATGAAATTCCCAAGTTTGTCAGTAATATGGTGATTCGTGAAAAAAGCAATGGAGATCTAAGAATCTGTCTTGACCCGGAACAGTTAAACAAAGCAATTCAACGCTCAAGGTATGCGATTCCAACTTTTGATGAATTGTCTTACAAAGTGAGAGATCAAGAAATCTTCACAGTGCTTGATCTAAAGTGGGGTTTTTGGCATGCTACGCTAGATGAAAAATCTAGCATGTTGTGCACATTCTCCACTCCGCATGGCCTTTACAGATTCCTGAAAATGCCTTTTGGTCTGTGCAGTGCACCTGAGACATTCCAGTTTTTAACTGAACAAGCATTTCGGGGTACTGACGCCATAATTTACTTTGATGACTGTTTAATCACAGGAAAAAATTATGCTGAGCATGACTATAAGCTTGCAAAATTTATGGAGAAGGCAAATGAGCAAAATATTAGATTTAATATTGATAAGTTGCAATACCGTAGAAAGGAGGTAAAATTCTTGGGACAACTCTTGTCAAAAAATGCAACAAAAGTAGATCCTGAAAGGGTAAAAGCAATAAGTGCCATAAATGAACCCAAAACTAAGCAGCAGCTGCAAAAATGCTTGGGAACATTTAATTATGTGAGAAAGTTTTTACCTCAAATGGCTACAATTGCTGCACCTCTCTACCAATTATTGTCAAAAACAATATCTTTTCAATGGTTGCCTGTACATGCCGAAGCTTTTTCAAAACTGAAAGAGGCTTTGACAACAGCACCAGTGCTTGCAACATTTGATAGTTCTAAGTCTATAGTTATACAGGCTGATGCAAGCCAATATGGTCTTGGTTGCTGTCTGCTTCAAAATGGCAGGCCTGTAGCATTAGACTCAAGAATTCTCACTGAAACAGAGAAAAATTATGCTCAAGTTGAGAAAGAAATGCTTGCACTATGCTTTGCTGCTCAAAAATTTGAAAAGTATATCTGGGGTATGCCTGATGTATTGTTTCAAACAGATCATCAACCCTTGATTCATATTTTCAAAAAAGTCATTAGCTCAATCACTAATAATAGGCTGAAAAAGATGAGGTTAAAATTACACAGGTTCCACCCTAGAGTTGAGTATTTACCTGGAAAATACATGCACATTGCTGATCTCCTTTCGAGACAATGCCTGGGTGATCCTGTTGAGGATGATCCAGAAATGACTGAAGTAGTACATGAGGTTACTAAATATATCCCCATGTCAGAAACTATCAAAGCTGATCTTGAAAGAGAAACTGCTCTTGATCCTGGGTTATCAGCGGTAATGAAATATTGCCGTGAGGGATGGCCCAACAACAAAAATAAAGTTGACAATGAGGCTAAGCCTTATTGGCAAATCCGCATGGATATTTTTGTTGAAGACAATCTGGTTATTCTAGAGGACAGAATAATTGTGCCTATTAAACTTCGAAAACCAGTACTAAAAAAATTACATACTGCTCACTTGGGCATAGATAAAACTAAGGCTCGAGCGAGGCAGTCCCTGTACTGGCCAGGAATGTCCAATGACATTGCTAATCTAATTAAAGAATGTCGACGATGTGAAAGGCACAGTGCAAACAATTTTCGTGAACCACTGATTTCACATGAAATTCCTTCTCTCAGGTTCCAAAAAATTGGTGTTGATATACTGAACTTTGATTCAAAAGACTATTTGGTTGTAGATGATTACTTGTCTAAATGGTTGGAAATCAAACCTTTACCTAGTAAAAGTAGCAAATCTGTAATAGATGCACTTAGATCTATATTCGCTACTCATGGTAATCCACAAGAAATCTTTGGTGATAATAATCCTCTCAACTCCAGTGAATGTCATGAGTTTGCTAAGAGCATGGAGTGTGAAATTAAAACTAGTTCACCAGAATATGCTCGAAGTAACGGCTTGGCTGAAAAAGGTGTGCATATTGCTAAACAAATGCTTAAGAAATGCAAAGATGATGGCACGCACATTCTTGATGCTTTAAAAGAGTATAATAATACACCATTGACTGGGTTGACTGTGTCTCCAGCACAAATTCTTATGAGTAGAACTTGTCGAACAGTCATTCCTACTCTAAAAAGACATCTGGAACCAAAGGTTGTACTGGTTAGAAAGTTGCTCAAAAAGTTACAAGACAAAATTAAAGCCCAACATGACTTGCGAGCCAGACGCAAACCTGTAACCTTTCAACAAGGTGAAAATGTTGTGGTAAGACGTGGAAAAAAATGGCATAAAGGGAAAATAGTGCGTAGACTGTCTGCAGATAGAAGCTACGTCATTAACTTATTAGGTGGTGGTCAATTACGCCGTAATACATGGCATATCAAACACTCTGCAACAAAACCGGATAGAGTAGATGCTGGTGTAAACCAAATTGAACTTGATGCCGATGCTATCCTTGCCAATTTAAGACTTGGTGAAAAGAGAGTGAATCATAACCCCCCTAACCCTTTGCGCAATTTTGTTCCAGTGGACTCCAGGACTGTTGATCCTAATGTAAATACGTCAAGATTTGGTCGACGGATCACTAAGAATAAAAGATATGATGAAGACCAATATCTGAAATACTAATACTCCTTATTTACTCATTTTTATGTAATCATTTTTATATCCAAAATAAAAATATTGTGTTCGCGGTCTCTTCCGCAATGAGTTTGTTGTTTACACTTGTACTTTCTTATATTGTATTGACAAGTGTACCAACTATAATGAGTTGTAATCTCGAAGGGGGAGGTGTTGTAGTTGGAGGGTTAGGTTGGCACCAATGGTCATAAGTAGGGTACAGTTGACATACCCTCACTGCCTTCTACATCCTAACCTATCCCAACTACAAGTAGCATAACTAGGCTACATAATAAATATCTCTCTCTGGAGTATTCCCCTCAAGTGTTCTGTCTCCTTCGTTATCCCTGATCCCCAATTTTAAACATATCTATTCTATAACACCATAGAATAGAACACCTCCAGCACTCCCTGTAATGTATTTCAGAAAGGAACCATAAGTTTTGTCATGTGTAGGAAATGTAGGAAAATTTTTACAGGAGATTTCAGATTAAAATAGCAGGTAATAGAATTCCTACTTTAATGAAATGGAATTCATCAGAGTTGGGATGAACTTCATTTTGAACAGTATCTCATGAATTGTTTGTGGGTCTGATCAGCAGAGTGGTTCAAAGGCATAGGATAAAGGGAATCCACCTTGAGGGAATCGCTGGAAATATCATTCGAAAAATACAACTAAATGTGGTATAACACAAGGTATGTTGTAAATAACTGTTGGTAGCCTACGGTCGAACGTTGATTGCTCTAGGCTCACAACACTACACCTGACCACACGCAATTCATGCTTTACTGAAACTATTTAAAAGTGTTTGGTTTCTTACGGCAGGTGGTTTGAAAACCGAGACACGATCATCGGTCGAATCGTAGTTTCCTTTGCAGCCGAACGCAGCACATTTGCATACCATTTTGAAGGGTTACACGGGAAGATTTTTCAAGAGACTAGCTGTCGGCTGCTAAGAATTTCTGTCATAACATAGTTTTCCCGCCAAAAAGTTAATTGGAGAATACACAAAAGTGAAAAAGAAGAAAAGAAGAAAGTGTGGTGTCGGGCGGTAGTTCATCAAGACGGCACTGACCGACACAGCGCTCGCAGCTATGTTCCTATGATGCGACGCTGTGTCTCTCGCGATGCTCGTATAAACTTCTGAGTGGGCTCAATTGAAAGCTTATTGCATGCCCTTTATTTTCTTCCCTTATCATTACCCACCTAAAACGACCAGGAAAGGAGTCCGGTGCGAAAATACCGGAGCGTGTGCGGTAAACTTGTCCAAAACGGGCCGAGCGCCGCACTAATTTCGATGCTACACCTCACAGAGTGGTCGTATCGACCTCGGTGCAAGCTCATTTTGTGGCTTTTTAAACGGACCCGTTTCTGCCAGACAGTTGGGGCGCGCGGGGGGGAGGGCGTCATGGTTCAACACCACCTGTTGAGCAGCTCCACACCCACGCCCGGTCACCAGAGCAACAATGGACACCTAGCTCTCTGAGTAGTCAGCCCCCCGCGCGCGCTGCCCAGCGCTCATGCCAAAAATTGTGTTCAATTATAAAAGTAATGATTAAAATGCTAATTCAAAAAAATATCACGCAAAAAGACACATCAAGAACACGAACAATGCAGCAAGCAGGCATGAAATGCCTACATGGCGTCCAAAAGCAGATTGTACAAGTGAGAGGGCGCTATGACGCGGCGCAAACTTCTATATTCAAAAAATATTGCTCGAAACTGTAAAATGGACAATTTTCTTAACTAAGGGTCCGTTTATGGTTAACAAGAATTGTTAACGTTTTTTATGCTCTTTCAATGTTTATTTAGTACAATTTCGTCTAAAACCAACGGGTGAGGCGCCAGGAGCGAAGTTACCCAAGCGCGCGTTCCAGCGCCAAACTAATTTCGCTGGCAATCCTCTCAGAAATATCGCACAGACTTCGGCTTGTGCTCATTCGAAAGCTTACATGATGCCCTTTAAACGCCTTGCTTTTACCAACCCTCCAAAATCAATAGGATAGGCGCTAGGGCCAAAAAACCCCGAGCGCCCCATAGCGCGCCGGCGCGCCGCCAGCCTACGACCCTGGGAGGTAGGCACGCCGCGCGGCAGCCCAGCGGGGACAGATTCGGTCGCTCACGCGCCTATGGGGCCGGCCGGGAGTGCCGCCACCGTCCCTTAATCCACCTTGCCCGCACACAGCACGCTGCGAGCAACGTCGTGAATTGCTCCATGCCCGCCCACTGCTGGGTCCAGGTACAGCACACCTGGATAAGCAGAGCGAAGTACGCAGTATTCGCGGAGGGCGGCTGTGCCACGGTGAGCCTAGTAAGCTGCAAGTAGCCCGACGGCAGCCCCGGGGACAACCCCCTCACCCCCACACACTCACACACCACGCCCAGGACGTAGTCCACAACCACGGGCGTCTGGCATGGAGGGCTTGGCGTGCGCGCGGTGCGTCGCCTGTCCCTCGCGCCCCCGACAGTCCAATAAGAACACGGCGCCCCGCTTGCGCCCCGCTTGGAGTGCTCGAGGTGCGTCGCCCGTTCCCAGCGCCCACGACATTGTACACGAGCACGAGTACGGCCCGGCACGGCTGCTCGCTCGTCCCCCGCCCTCGTGACCACCACGATGTGCTCCCCTGCACAGTGCCTCTCTTGGAGTGACCTGGCGGGCGGAGCGGAGGGCGTCCAGCTGAGTCAACCTGACGCGCCTCGCTCACGTCCGGGCGGCCGGAGTGAAGGAGCACTGCTCGCTCCTCACGACCATGGCAAAGTCCACGAGCGCGGCGCCTCGCTCGTAGTGACCGGACGGGTGGTGTGTGTGTGTGTGAGGGGGGGGGGGAGGGGCACCACCCCCATGACGAAGTCAGCGAGCACACAGGCGCTCCGGAGGTCTTGGAGTACGCGAGGGGCGTCGCCCGTCCCTCGCACCCACGACTGTGTCCCAGAGCACGCCGCCTATCTTGGAGTGCTCGGGGGCGTCGCCCGTCCCCGAGTGGGTAATCACTACAAAAAGTAGGTGTACACATTTCTGTAAAAGTTAAAATGAAAGTGACAAAAAGTTGACCAAAAGTAATGAAAACTGAAAGAGAATGTGGACAAAAGTGACTTATCGTGCCTTGATCAGATCAATGAATAAAATAGAGGGGATAAAGGCATAGAAATAAAGTAAACGTCGTAAAACTGTGAAAAAGTGAATAAAAGTGGAAAAGTGAAAAGTTGAGGTGTACGCATTTTCACGGAGTGATTACCCCCTCGCCCGTCCTCCGTGCCCATGGTGGCCTCGACGGCCTGCTGCACGGCACCTTGCTGGCGGGCTGCTACATAAGGGAAGGACGCCCTCTACTCATGGTTTCTGTAGCCAGAAGAAACCACAACACAATCGAAATTTCTTGAATAAGATCGCCCGGCACGTTCGGAAATGTAATAGGTAAGTTAATGTAACTTAAAAACCAGGTTTGTCTGTAAATTTTCTATTCGAGATGCATACGCATAAACTTTAAATCCTGGTCCGTAATTGTTGGGATATGCTAATAGAGGATAATAGAAACGCGTCTTATTATAAAGATTATAACCTCAAATGATATTGTATTTTTAGCCCGCCCTTCTGCTTTGAAAAAGCTATCCAGCGGGCTTATGCAAACGACCTCGTGTCTGTCTGTCTGTCTGTCTGTCTGTGTGTCTGTCTGTCTGTTCCACTAAAAGGAGATGTGCTAGAGACTTCAAATTTTCAGGGTATCTTAAGGTTCACTCCTAGAAAACGAAACGCCTACGGCAAATCCTGGCAACCAACCCTAAGGCGCTGAAAGGGGGTATCAAAGAAAAGGGGCTAGGTCAAAAAAGTCAGACAAAAATATTTTTTTTTTTATGATCTCCTAAGGGGTAACTCGTCAAAGTAGAGCCCTACGAGCGAAAATTTCGTCCGTTTTGCTCTATCTTTTACCGTTTGGGCGCTAGAGGGAGTTTCCCTCACAAAAGTGGCCCAAAAATAAATTTATTAATGTCCGAAAATATTGAATGGTCTCCGAAGGGGTACCATGTCAAAGTGGAGCCCTCTGGACAAAAATTACGTCCGTTTGGCTCTATCTCTAACCGTTTCGGCGCTAGAGGGTCTTGTTTGACGAAAATAAGTGAAAAATTGCTGTAGTGAACACAGAAATGTAAAAGAAGGCCCAGAACCGCAAAAGAGGTAAGAAACTCCCTCCCCCCACCCCAAAAAACGTTTTCTAAGCAGAAGGGTGGGCTGTAGGCGCGGTGTTTCACCGTTACATCCCTTTCTCGTGTCTACGGGGCAAATTTTAAGGACGACGGGGCCCGTTACATCATCTAATTATGTTCTACAGCAAATCGCGTGACAGAAATGGTCGGGTCGCAGGCCCGACCATCGCCGCCGGCAGGCCAAGCAGGCCCGGCCCCTGCTTGTTATTCTCTCCTCTTGCGTACCAAAATCATACATACATTGAAAAAATGTCTCTATGGGTTGAAGTGAAATTTCGAGTGCGACCTCTGTCCCTTGCACGAAGCAATGCTGATACTTCATCTTCATCCTCCTCCTCTTCCTCCACCACCTGGTCACCCTCTGGTATATTCTCATGTCTTGGATTTTTATTTTTTTCTATTTTTGTCCACAGGTTGGAAATGTAGGACTTGGCTGTGACAACATCACTCTCTTCCAAAATGGCAAAATACCGTAAATCTAGAAAAATGGCTGCCAAAAACCCAGGATAATCAAACAGGGGTGGTACTTTGTCTTGGCCAGCCATCAGCCTGTTGCTAAGAGCATAAACTTCTCTTCTTTCCCGTTTCTCCATAGACTCCAGAATTTGACTAGCCAGGGGTGAGCCTACCTTTCCAAGTTTAATTTTACATTCAGCCCACGCACCATACATATATCCTAGTGTGAGCTGCTCTGCTTGTAAAACCTTTGTGGCCACCACCATGGTAGCTTCCAGGGATTCTAAAACAGATTCTACATAAGTCCAGTCATCTTCACTAAAATTATCTGAAATGTCATCTTCCATAAACGATTTCACTTTCAGCAGAGATTCCAGCATCGCAAAAGAAGTGTTCCAGCGAGTATCGTTGTCATGAACAGGAATTGGCAGGCGAGCTCTCTTCAATTTTTTTCTATTTGTTTCTGTCCGACATGTTTTCACAATTTCTCTGCATTTTTTAATAAGATTTGTCACACTGTCAATTTTTCTCACCGAATCTTCCATCACTGCTAGCTGAAGTGTGTGTGCAGCACACTTCAGGCTGTCAAGGCGGACACCTTCCTGTTCAATGAAGAGATCAAGCTCTTCTTGATCTTCATCAATAAGGTCTTGCCTCTCCTCTTGGTTAGTCCGTAGCAAATCAGCTGCCCTTAGAATGTTTTGCCCGTTGTCAGATGTGAATGAAATAATGTTCGTGACGACAATGTCATGCATGTCTAATATGTCCATAATTTCTTGTTTTAGATTTTGAGCACTCTGTGTCACCATCAGCTCCCTAACGGCCAAAGTGCGAAGCTGAATTTCTCCATTTGAAGCAAACTGGATGTTCACTCCGAAGAAGGGACGACCATTCTTCTTACTTGAGTCTACCTTCAGAGAAACCATCTTGCCTCTGACCTCATTTTTAATGTAGGTGCGTAACCTAGTAGCCTCCTCCTGTACCATTGTGCGTATAGAGGCATCATTGATGGCAAACCTGTAAGAGACAAAAGTATTCTAATAACGCTTTTTTTACAGCACCTATGTATAAAGGCCTTGAATGTATTGGGCATGACAGTAAAGAAGGCTGTATACTTTTAAAAATAATTTGCAGCATATTATTAGATATTTAAAAACTTGAATGGATGTCAATATGATCAGTGTAGAATGCCATTAATTTTGTTGGCATTTGGTTACAAAACAAAAAAAGAATATGATGAAGATAAATTTTACAGTATAATGCACTTTTTTAAGAGAAGTAAGTATTTTGACACCACTGCAACATTTTCAGGAGTACAGCTGTCAGTCATCTGTCAGTTGCATACTAAAAAGTGTGCACTGGTTGGACACTTTATTTATTGATGCAACAGTTCGAGTATTTTTGTAGAAAAGTCTAACATACCTCTCTCTTGCAGGAAATCCATTCAAATATGACTTCACAATGTCCTGGAATGCAGCGTCGTTCATCAGTTCAAAGGTGCGTCCATGCACAGCCACCATTCGGACACAGGCCAGCTTGAGGCAACGAGGAGACATAACCACCTTCATCTCAATGGCTTTCAATGATTTTTTCTTCGACTTTCCAGTATTTCACTCCTTTACCTGCCTATCCAAGGCAGCCAACTTGTCTTTGTGGTGCCTAGTTATGTGCTTCATTAGGTTTCCACTATGATCACCATAAGAAGAAAAAAGGAGGTTTTATAATTTTTGCACATCAATCTATAATCTATTACTAATCGCCACAAGTCAAAATTTATCTTAGTGTGTTTAAGTCTTTAATAATAAAAATTAAAATGTAAACAGTTTGCTGATTTTAAATCAACCACTGTGTTCACGGTAAGGTAGTTGTGGAGATTATTCATATAGGGAGGGTATACTGAAAACCTCAAAATCAGAATAAGATACAAAATCAAAAAAGTGGCAAATAATGGTTGTAGTAATCACCTTAAAAACTCGTTTGAGCTTTAGAATAACCAAATCCATCAAAAAACTTTGCGCATAGACATTTATAAACTGAAAAGTTTACGTAACTTTTAAAATTTCTGTGGGCAAAGTTTTTTGGTGGATATTGGTATTCTATATCTTAAATTAATCCTGAAAGTGAGTACAACAACAAATCGACACCTCCTACGTACAAGCAGCTATCTTCCTTCGCACTGCAGACAAACGGCTAACTTTTCCAGCGGTGCAGACAAACAGCTATCTTTCGCAGCGCTGCAGACAAGCAGCTATCTTCCAACGCTGTGCAGACAAGCAGCTAACTGACATTTTCGTCGTATTTGAGCTTTAATGTGCATTTTATAGGGAAAAATACGCTCTTTCTAAAAAACGTGCTTCGAAAGTTGTCAGAACTTCACAGAAAAAGATGTTAAGTATTTTAAATGAGCCATAACCTCAACTTCGTCCACACAGCTAACTGGAGCGCCTCCCCATCTCTGGACCCGTTGGCCTGGCAGAGCTGGCAGCAACAACAACGATGTCGGAACGACGCGCGTGAGAGCGTTCTGGTCTGGTCTCCTACTATTGTAAATATTTTATGTAATGGGGCGTCCAAAATTTCGGGCCGTCAGCAATCGGGCAAGACAGCTGTATCCAGCCGCAGTAGGTGCTAACCACAATCGCGACCAGCAAAACAACAGGCCAGAACAGGCTGAAGAATCACCCCTGCCTGCCAATGCTTGACAGTTCACTGTGGAGGAACAGAAGTGGATCCTCTTGCTGCGGATATGCATATCCACACTATAGCTGGAATAGATGAAGCAGATGCACAAAGAAAGCCCACAACTCCTTCCATGCTACAAGAATTACAAGCGATAGGCAATGAAGATGACACACCTTTACATCCTGCTCAGGAAAATGAACAAGATAATGAAGATGGCACCACTTTAGATCCTCAGGAAGAAGAAAAGCTGTTGGAAACTGTGCAGCCAGTGGAGCAAACACCAAGGGCTGTTCCAAGAAAAAGGCAATGCTTACAAAAACCATCTAAACGCAAGCGTCTTAGAGACCCCAGTAGGTGGCTGGACACCAAGAGGAAAGTAGCCAGAAATGCTGGCGAGGCCTATACCTCTAAGCGAGGTAAGTCTGTGAGTCCTGTTGAGATGAAGAACCCCTGTGCTTGCTCAAGAGTGTGTTCTGATTACATATCTGAGGAACAACGTAAAAGAGTCTTTAGTAGCTTCTATGCTACAAAGTGTCAGAGGGAGAAGTGGGACTTCATAACTAGACACTTAGAAACAAGTGCAGTAGTAAGACGGACTACAGATAAAGCTCAAAATTCGAGGAGAAACTCTTCCGGAAAGTATCTTTTTTTATGTCTCAGACAATTACTGTGAAGCAGAAAAAGTGTATGTCTGTAAGACTATGTTTGTAAATACTTTGTCAACAGGACATAGCATGATTGATAGTGCATACAATCATCTGTTGCAAGGCGAGTCCAAACTTGTTTCCCCTGACAAGAGGGGCAAGCACGCTAATACACCTCAAAAAATTACTGATGCTGAAAGAGACAGTATTCACGCACACATTAATCTTTATCCAAGAATTCCATCTCACTGTACAAGATCTAGAAGCCAGCGTGAGTACTTAGAGTGGGGTCTTAGTATTAGCAGAATGAGTCGGCAGTATGTAGAATGGTGTCAAGAAACCAATGTACCGATGAATGCCAGGGCCACAGAGGGAAAGTACCGAGCTGTGTCCTGTGTAATGATTTCAACCTTGCCTTTTTCCGCCCAAAGAAGGATCAATTTCAACTTTGTCGAGTAATCAAGACAGGAACTAGAGCAGAAAGGGAAAAATTTAAGAATAAGTTTGCCAAGCACCAGTCAAACAAAAAAGAAGCCCGTAAACGTATGAAGCAGGCAGTGGATATGGGAGTACAAGACAGCACTGTTCATGTATTTGCTTTTGATCTACAAAAGGTTTTGCCCGTTCCCAAAAGTGAGGTCTCAGTATTCTTCGACAAGAATAAATTATCTCTGTATATGTCCTTTGACATGATTAGGAAAAAGGGTGTCTGCCATTTGTGGCATGAAGGAGTTGCAAAAAGGGGAGCCAATGAGGTTGGCAGTTGTATGTTTCAATATGTGACATCTCATGCTGAAAAAGGTGCCAAGAAATTCTACTCCTTCTCAGACAGCTGTGGTGGTCAAAATAAAAAAAAAAATTCTTGTGCAGCTGCAGAGCTGAACATAACATAGGAGCACTGCTTCTTGGAACCAGGTCATACGCAGGATGAGAATGACTCAATTCATGCAAGAATTGAATCGGCAGCAGAACTGAAAGAAATTTTTGACATGGATGAATGGGTGACACTCATCCAGAAAGCAAAACAGCAAAGGCCAAAGTATGATGTGAAAATTATGAAGAGACGAGAAATATTTGACTTCCATGTGCTTGTTCATTCCCTTCAACAGTGGGATTACAATACTGCTCGAAGGAAAGTTGCTTGGAGCAAAGTGAAGATTGTGAAAGCTGATCCCTCAGCCGTTGGAGTCCTGACTTATAAGATTGACCATGATGGAAATGAGATGACTGTTGATACAAGACTGCACCATGTAGGCCGTCCTGTACAGCTGAAAACTTACAGATTGACTCCTGCTTTTACTTCTAAAATCCCTTTGAACCAGAAGAAAATTGCTCACTTGACTGAATTGTGCAATTCCCTGGCCATTCCTTCTAAATACCATGTGTTTTATGAAAATGTTATGAGAAATGTCGAAGAAGTTGTGGAAGAAAATATAGATGGAGAGAATGAAGAAAACCGCAGTGACGATGAAGTATATGCAATTGAAAGGGAAGAAAATGAGGAAGCAAATAATGAAGAGGTAGAAAATGAAGAGGAAGAAGAATTGTAAGGATCAATAAGTTCAAAATAATTGTGATAGCTAAGACTAATTACTTGTGTTCCTTTTATAAGTTTTTTTCTTTATCTTTGTTCCTATACTTTGACATACCTAAATATTAGCCACGTACTGATCTATGTATTGTGATATGAAGCCATCTATTTAGTATTACTGATTGGCTAGTCATCAATGTTTATTTGATATGGACATTTATTTTAGTTTTATATGTTTTCTTCTGAATTTTATTCTTTAGTGAAATTCCAATGGCTTGAACAGCAAGTTCCAAATAATTGGAATAGCTAAGACTATATTTATAATAACATGTGTTCCTTTGTATCAGATTTTACTTTATTATCGTTCCTATACTTAAACATAACTAAATATTAGCCACGCCTTGATCTATGTTTCGTGATATGAAGCTACTTGTCTAGTAGTACTGTACTGTGTGGCTAGTGATAAATGTTGACTTGATATCAACATTAAGTTTTGCTTAAAAATTTTATTTTCTGAAGTTTATTCTTTAGTGAAATTCTTATGGCTTTAATAGCAAGTTCAAAATAATTCCAATAGCTAAGACTATTTTTATAATAACATGTGTTCCTTTGTATCAGATTTTACTTAATTATCGTTCCTATACCTAAACATAACTAAATATTAGCCACGCCTTGATCTATGTATCGTGATACGAAGCTACTTGTTTAGTAGGACTGTTTGGCTAGTGATAAATGTTGACTTGATATCAACATTTAGTTTAGCTTAAAAATTTTATCTTCTGAATTTTATTCTTTAGCTTAATTCTTTGGGCTTGTAATACATGTGATTTAACCAATTACTACTTGTTCTTGACCTCCTTCTTTTCCTTTACACCCTCTATTTGAGCAAGGCCTTCAGCCATCAGTTGTCATAACAGATATTATTTATTTTTGAGCTATGTTGCTTTTAACTTCCACTCTGCATCAAAGTAATTTCCATTTTTCAGTGAACATAGGGTTTTAGTGATTAGCACTAGGAACAAAACTTGTATGTTGACAGGAAGTTGTAGAATAATTTATAAGAGCAGCGGTTGAACATGTTTTACACAAACGTCACATCTTTATTAAAAACAAACAAAAAGCACAGGTATACATAGTTTGGAATGTGATTAAAATATTAGTAAAGTGAAATAAATTATCAGCACATTGATTTAGGAACAAACATTTCATTTGATTTGCAATGTTTGTTTAATGCGCTTTGAAATTGAACACATCTTATGGGTGCTACCACAGTGTCTTGTATTTAGCCGGCTTTCTGGACAGATCTCTCAGGAACAAGCTAAAATTATTGTTAGGACTCAATTTATTCACAGAGGGCAAGTGTAATACTATCTAATAGAACCATATAACACAACTTTGTTGGCTTGAGTTGCCAAGTAATGGATGTTGATTCATTAACTAAGTATAACATAAACATAATTGTTCTTACCTTCAACAAAATTGTATTATTTGGTTGTCAGTTGGGCTCTATTAGATAGAATTACACTTCCCCTTTCTGAGTACCTTGAATCCTAACAATACTTTCACCTTGTCCCTGTGAGATCTGTCCAGAAAGCCAGCTAAGTACAACAATATTGGGGGAATCCTATGTTATTTTCCCTCGGCTTGTTCAGAGACTTGAGGAAGCACCTTTAAATTTTTTTCTACTCCCCCGATAATTATTCTCTGACCTTCTATTCGTAATCAATCAACAAAAGCATACAGCAGAGCTAATTATATGAGTGCATGCATTTTGACAAAATTACATCATTTGTATTGTAGGTACGCTCTAATCAAATCTGGCCTTAGTTATCATATTATAGTATATTGGATTTGAAAGGCTTGTTTAAATCTTCCCTAATTACAGCAGGGCTAAATGGGGGACCACCTTTGAAAGCTCATTTAATGCATAACAAGTAAAACTTTGTTACATTACTGTACCTACTACCACTTAATATATTTTATATTTACAAAACAGGAATACTTCTGAATAAAATGCCCCTGAATGGCATGCAGGTAGACTCTAAATTTAACTCTATGCTCTGTGCCAAATAAACTTTTAAAAGATTCTGCCCACTCAACCCTGCAGAACATAGAACATTCTGAAACAGAGACAAATATAACATACACGATTCAGTCAAATTTTTCTTCTGGTTACATCTTTGGTGTGGTTCAGCAGCGAAGTGCTCATGGGGCTTGGTTTTCACTTGTAAAACCTAAGAAACAGACAGAACAATAATATTAATCATAACATTCAGTTTTGATCCTGGTACGCAATGTTGTCCATATTTTTTCTTTGTTACTTACGAAGCTCTGATAAACTGAACCGTCTCCTCTGCCATCTGGGGAACGTTACTCCTACTCCCCCACAAAGATAAAAATTACTTGACTCGTGCCTGCAGGGATGATCATATAGAACTGAAACAAATAAAACAAAATTAACTTTGAGCACCAAAATTATAGTTAAGATGAAGATCAGTCAAGGCGGTACGCAAGCTTCAACAAATAAGTACAAAGTTAAGTCAATGTTCATCAATTTAAATCCTGGGGTCAGGATATATGTTTTGAGCATGAACTTCTTTTTATAAAAAATAAGTCTGCTGAATACTTTCATGCTTCACTGCAAATAGTATAGGACATGTAGGTATAGCAAGGTTAAGTTCGAAGCATAATTTACTATAAAATATATTTTCTGCCATTCCTAGACCTAGTAAGCTGTCTCTAAGGAACATTAAACCACTAACTAGGTTGAATGAAGGTACACTGAGTGAGTATTTTATGCACAAGGACAGATTTAGTTGTTACTCACGTTGCATCACTACGGTGTTTCGACTCGTTCGGTCAAACGCCAACCGACTGAGGCACGAAAATTTGTAGGAAGACACAATAAATATCACGGATTCACATGGGTCCATTGGTATGTGTTGTCATTGCAGCCTTGAATTGATTCAACAGTCTAAAGTTATCATTCGATCTCCTGGAAAATCCACGGTTTGCAGTTAGCTGTTTGTCTGCACAGCTTTGGAAGATAGCTGCTTGTCTGCAGCGCTGCGAAAGATAGCTGTTTGTCTGCACTGCTGGAAAAGTTAGCCGTTTGTCTGCAGTGCGAAGGAAGATAGCTGCTTGTACGTAGGAGGTGTCGAAACCGAGTGTGTTACTTTTAGTTTCAAAGTTGCGGAACTCATCCTACGAAGTTTCGCGAGTGTCCGGTGAGAAGAAACGAAAGTGATATTTTGAATGGTTTACGTGTTTACTTAAGGGAGAGCGGGGTACCATGATCCCTTTTTTTGTTTTAGGCCTTCTCTCCCCTATAGTGGTAGATGGCAGATGGATCATAGGCTCAGGTGGGAGCTATGTCTCTTAGAAACAACATGTTTAGGAAATAATTTCTCTCAATCAAACCATTTCTGAGCTGGGGATAAAATATTGGGACCCTGCATTATGTTCATGGTACCCCATCTATGGGGCACGATGATCAGTAGGTGGGGTACGATGATCATGGATATTTGTGTCCTAGAAAGACACCCAAAAAATCCGAAAAAAAAATCCTTGAAACTCAGCAAAGGGGTTTATGACAATATCATTGCCAGGGAATCCTGTGGGAGGCGGTCTTTTTCCAGACTGCGCCTAGGAAACGTGTGAGCTCACAGCCGCAAACATCAAAACCTAATTATGTAAAAATCAAAATCTGGTTAGTGTGTTGGATTCAGCTCGTCGAAAGAAAACGAAAGTGTCTTATACGCCGAGACGATCGGAGGCAAAATGTCAGAGTTATTGACGTTCAAAGTGACAATAAGTGCCGAAGATGACCTAGTGTCACTTTGAACGTCAATAACTCTGGCATTTTGTCTCCGATCGTCTTGGCGAATAAGACAGCTTCGCTTCTTTTCGACGAGCTGAATCCATATCACTTACCAGATTTCGACCCGGGTAAAAATGGTTTGTATACAAATTTTATAAAAT
>NW_026267543.1:63785-69687 GCF_000697945.3 Frankliniella occidentalis | reverse complement strand
GGGAATTCTTGTAGCCGAGCTCTTCAGCAGTTATAACTTTCTTCATCCTAGCCTTCATAATATCTTCCTTTTTCCATCTATTTACCAGTCGAACAATAATTGGTGGGGGTTTGATGGTGGACTTGGTACGAAGACGATGAGCTGCATCAATGTAGCTATCATCCAATTCAACCTCTAGTATCTTTCCTAATTCTTCAACAATATGGTACACATTCTCCCCCTTTACATATGGAATTCCATGTATCTCTAAATTGTTTCGCCTGCTGTATTCTCCATTGAAGGCAGCAGTGTCAGCTGCTTTGCAGGACACCTCTTTCACCCTCTCGACTTCTTCTTTTAAGTTATCTACTTCCACTTCCAGAGGCTTAATTCTATTCTCCATAGTGTTCTTTAGGGATAATATTTCATGGGGTAACCGCTTTAAATCTAGAGCCATGATGGAATAGGCCCGTGTGGAGATCGTTATGCTGAACCAAAAGAAAAGATATCAAACTAACTTTCTGTAGGCCTAATCACTTGCTCGTGAGATACACGACACTTATAAGAACTAACACCTATACATTTTAAATAAAACTTACCGAAATAACTAGATGTTTAATCTCTGAGCCAAAGTAAATTGAATTCACTGCGTTTAGTGAGACCAACGACGGAAACGGCCAATTTTACCGCCGAGGTAGCAGGGCATGAATCAGGAGTACCAAGGTTGATCAAAAAATTAATTTGTAAACTTTGCTAGACGATAAGAACCATTTGATCAGTTAATTTTAAAACATCTACGTAGTTCTCATACAATAATGAGAAGGATTAATTTTTGAAGTTTGTTGTTGTCGGAAACAATCGTATCTATTGCCAACACACAATAATTTAAGAGTGAAGCCAATGAGGATGGATATATGTATAGTTTTTCAAACTAATTGTGACAAAAATATTTATTTACACTTAATATAGTTTTAGTTTTCAAAATACGTTCTGTTTTATGTAGTTGCTGCGAGAAAAATGTTTGAAACTTTTTTATTTATGTTGGTAGTTAGGCTCTAGCACGTGTACCAGTCCATCGCCTTCCAACGGCTTTTTACGAGCCGGGCTGGAACCCAAGAGCCACATCGTTTCTAGAACTACTGGAATATTTCACCGTTATCATAAGATTCCTAAAACTTTTTCTATTAATATCTTCAGGGACAAGTAGTAGTTGTGTTCGAGAATAATGGTAAGCGTAGTGATTTTGCTTTTTTATGATCTGTATGTGTCCACCCTCGTTTCCGTTACTCGTCCGTAACCTACGCCATCTTTCAAATTTCGGTTTACTTTTGCTGATTTGACAGGCTACTTTGAATTCTCCTCCAACTTTGGCTCTCATCAAGTTTAAAGACGAAAAGAGATTTTTTTTCCAAGTGGTAACCGTCAAAGAGATAAAAGAGCTCGCCCCTGTAAGCTGTTCTGACTTCTCAGCCGATGTCCTATATGATGTCAAGTGGCAAAAGTCAGGCTTGGACTTTGATGGGTACTATCCTGCGTTCATCTTGTGTTTAGCAGGTATTGATTCATTCATAGTTTGCCTGCCGGTCGATGTTCAGAGTTAAACCGACCTAACCATAGTCTAACCTGTTTCAGTGTGTTGCAAAGATTTGCAAGCCAAATGTAACAAGAATGGATGGAAACCCATGAACCTTAGTGCTTTTGAGGAGAAGCCAGATAAGGTCGTGAAAGAGGAGAAAACAACCTCCAAGGTACTGTGTTATAAACATTTCCTCTTAAAATAAATATCCAACTGCATGTTTCTTATTCAATACTTTGAAATTTAGGCCAGCGGCAAGCAAGTAAGGAGTCAGCACACAAGGTCAGCATCGCTGGGAAGAATGAATAAAGTCCTTTCTAACGTAAAAGAGTCGAAGCCTGTACAATCTGAAACTAGTGGGAGAGAATAAGAGACAGAGACGTTAGGGGCCGTTCATATACTACGTATTTCATTTCGGGGGGAGGGGGGTTTAGCCTTGCACTACGGTCGGTCACGGAGGGGGGAGGGGGGGGAGGTGCTGGTCACGTAGTATTCGTCAGATTCCCGATTTGCACCACCAAAACACAGCGTCGTTTCCTCTAATTCGTTCAAGTGCACCCCTTTCGACTAAAATTTTGTCCGTTTGGCGCCATCATTCACCGGTTGGGAGCTAGAGTGGGTTTTCGACGAAAATGCAATGAAAATGACTACGCTGTACATACAGACGTGCAAATCGGAAAATGACAGAGGAAGTACCACCCCTGAAACAACACATTTTAAATCTACAATTGTCTTCGGATTCACCGTATCTTTAAAAATTCTGAAGCTATTCTAGTTTCACTGTTGTTCCTGTTCCTAAAACAACAGAAAAAGGTAAAAAAAATTGCAGAAAGAAAATAAGTAATTGAAATTCCTTTCTACCCTATTTGTTGATGTAATACATATCTCGTAATCCAACTCAAAGAGTCATAAACCGTCGTTTCCTAGCTTGTGTGCTATTTTTCAGACGGAAATGGGCAAAGTATGGTTTTACTACGTGACCCGGGGGGAGGAGGTGGGGGGGTGGCTCAATGCTACGGTAGGTCACGGAGGGGGGGTCCAAAAATGCCGAAAAATGAACTACGTAGTATATAAACGGCCCCTAATACTGAGCTTGCTAAACGCAATCTTGAAGGAAAGGGAACCAAAGGACAGATCCAGGCAACTCCTGAGAAAGTGTCCGTCATAATGGGTAAGTTCTTTTTTTTCCAATATTAATTTAGGTGTCAGAGTCTGTTAGTCGCACGCGCCTGCCATCTTCGGCGAAGAAGAGAAAATAAGAGAGGGGGGCAATGAGCTTTCGGACAACAGGGCGCAGGGGCAGCTGTGCTGAGTGTGGGCATCTCGTGGGCTCCATCGACCTGGGCTACTCCGCGGGAGGAGGCTGGCGGCCGGCGAGGAGCAGCGCGACCTCGGGACCATCAGGATAGGTACGGTATAACCATTAATGAGTAGGATTCGGGTTCGATCTCTTGGGGCTGCATAATACATCCATGGGGGATAAGGACTCAGTGGTTCAGGGTAAGATACTAAAGGGGTTTATTACAGGACAGCGTAGAGTACCATACCGGGTGACAGAGAAGTCGCTGGAGCACAAGGCTGGAGTGAGTATACAAGTAGTCGGGTCCGATGCCGAGGGCTGACTGAGCTGGACTGAGCGACGAGGAAGGGTTGCGCCTCAATTTATAGTGCGCAGCCCTCCGGAGCTAGGCATGGAGGGGGAAGCAAGGCCGGGCCACCCAGGGTGCAGTCGCCTTGAGCCGGGGGTGCAGCTAGTGCGTCGGCGCAGAGCGAAGAACCCTTTGGGTACGAGCCGGCTGCTCCCCCGTACAGTGTTGCCATGTGGCACTCTGGCACTCCTTGCGAACCCTTTGGGGCCGAGCCGGCGTGCCACCCGAGTACAGTCTATACAAGCAGTGATACCCCTATGGCAGTCCTTGCGTCGGGCAGGTGGCGGGTTACGGACGTTCTAGTCCGTTTAAGTAGAGGGTGTAGTATATAAATTGAATGATACAAAATTTAAGAAATACAAAAATGGTGTCCAGCGACCTGTCTTAAGTAAGAATCATTTACACATTCTGCTTACAAAAGAGAATGCATGGAAAGGAAAACCTATAACTGCAACAGATGTAGTACAAATGCAACAGGACAGGACAGTTAAAATATCGATCGGTACAATATTTACAAAAGTACAAAGAGGCACTAATCTCAATTCAGTCTAAAAAAAAAGGGAGGAAGTACAATACAAGGGAATCTTAACTACAATGTTTTGCTGGAGGACGTCGCGATTCTTTAATGCAAAGGCCGGGAAAAAATTAAAATGAATTGGGGTTGAGGTTATTTATAGGATTAAGGGATGAGACTTGAAACAAGAAAGGAAGTTAAAAAGAAAACTAACAAGAGAAGATTATGATGACAATGGATAAACATAGACACGGACACGGAACACATAAATCTGAGCAGCAGAGACTTTTCACGGTCACGCACACCGAAAGGAGAACAATCACAATAAAATGAAGGGTCTTTTGTTGACGCAGGAGTTTGTTTATGGAGCATTTTCACTGATCTTGAGGTTCTTGAGGTTCTTGAGGTTTGGCTTATGATGACTTCGGTTGGAGGACGAGGTTGAATAGGTTTGGTAGACGATGGTTGCGGTCGTAAGACCGCTTTATTGCTTAGCTGGTAGCCGATGGTGGAGGCTCGTGTACCTTGTAGGTATTGCGACCTTGGGCAAGTGGCGGAGAGCTTTATGGTCCTCTCCTCAAATGCGTCCTGTCAGGTCGTGGTGCATATAGGGTGGCGCCAGCTTTGGATGCGGCGCCACGTCTCGTTGGGTGTGCGTCCCTTCTGCTCAAGCTGGGGCTCGATTGTCTCGTTCCGGTCCGGTCCAAGGAAGTGGAGAGGGGATAGGGAAGTGGGGTGGCCTGCATGAAAAAGAAAAGCGAGAGTGCTTCAGTAAAACCGTAAGGTATAAATATATAAGAGAAAAAAAAGAAATTGTACAACAGAACATGTAACCTAAAATAAGAAAAAAAAGTTTAGCATAACATGCAAAAAGAAATACTTAAGTGTAAATCATTTACATTTAGAAAATAGTAATTATTACGTAACTTAGTTGGTAGAGCTGGACTCCAAGGTGTTCATGGGGTGACATTGGGCTCGAAGTGCAGTTGCCGCAGTCGACATGGCGTGGAGGATGTCGCTGGAGCTAGCTGGGTGCTGGCCGGTGGCCACGTGCTGCGACGTGTGACCGGTTCAGGTCATTTCAGGGGCTGGCGGCGGGCGTGCTGACCAGGACTGAGTGTGCTGCTACTCAGGTGGAGGCTGAGGCAGCGGCGGACAGGCAGCCTCGTTGAGTGTGCCTGCAGCGGTCCATATGTTGATATGGAGGGGCGGGCTGCGCTGTGGCGTTTGCCCAGTCCTGCTGCGGGCCGGGCGCTGGTAGTGTGGTGGGGCGGGGTGCCAAGGGCTCATCAGGCATGTTCTCGCCGAAGTCGTAGGTTTCGCGGTTATTCTTGAGCAGCTTTTTTTAAGAAAAACGAGGGGCAACATCGACCCTTCGCAAAAAATGTGATTTTTTTTTCTGAGGTTCGTATTATACCCCTAGACAACATATCCAATTTTGAACCCGATCGGACATCCCTAGGTGAAACGGCAAGAGGTGCAAGTTTCGCCTAACACTTTTTGCTTGTTTTCGTGTAAAAACGAAAAATCTCATTAAATCTCGCCCCTGGCAAGTTCTGGCCAAAGGCAAAGTGGTTTCCGAAGTAAAATGAGCTGGGGAATCCGAATCAGCTATCGGTTTTACGACCAGCTGAAGTTTAGGGGTCGATATTGGGTAAAAGACACCGTTTGCAGAGAAATGCCCAAATCTTGGGGTTTCTGTGTTCTTCAACGTACTTTTTTTTCTCTCACCGCCAAACTGTAGGGAAAGGACCAAAGTAACGTGTGTTGGCCAAGGGAACCGTCTTACGCAGCCCCCGGGGTCTCCAGGGGCAAAAAACAGCAAAAATGGTCATTTTGGTGACAATTCAGCATACATTTTTACGATTCACATCGACCCTCTCCGCATTTGTTGCCTCTATCCCCCAAAGTTAGTCTCTAATAAGACCCCTTTCCCTGATTTTTCTGGGCGCTGTAGCTCAAAGGGTTCCGGAGATATAAGCATTTGAAGTTTTTGAAGGTTTTATTTTGAGTGTTTTGGCTAAAATGTCGAAAATTTGCATTTTCTGGAGCTAGGACTGTCCGGGACGGCAATCGACCACTGAGCTTCACGTAGAACTACCCCAAGAATACGTTTCTGCCAGTGGAATTGCAATATTTCAACTCCCTATTCAAATTTTGCCTCAAATTAGTGTTTTTTGAGTA
>NW_026267543.1:62909-63735 GCF_000697945.3 Frankliniella occidentalis | reverse complement strand
CCGGGGATTTGAACTTAAAAAGTTTTGACGTTTGCATGATCATGGTACCCCGAAAAAAACTGCTCATCGTGCCCCAAAAGACAACTTTTTGGTCTAGAGAGAGCTGAGTTGACCTCAGGTGTTCTAAAAAATCGCGTCTAGTCGTAGTTCATAGTAAGAAGGTTACAGAAGGCAGGGAAAACGTCGCTCGTGCTGTCGGACTCAGCATTCGGCTCTAAAAAAAAAATATACCGAATAATTTTATGCTCGATTTACCTAAACTGCACTCTTTAAATTTATGAACCTCTCCCTTTCTTGTCTTACGCGCCGTGCGACTTCGCGCTCTCAATAAAACATCCGCTGTCACACCCCCTACGTCTTACAGGTTGGTGGCGGGCGGTGACACGACCTAGTCTCAAACTTTACTCACCCATATAAGTTACGTATTTTGTCCCTGTTGATTTTAACTGTCTTAGTCAATTAACATGACATATTTGTCAAAGTATCAATGCTGCATGAAGAAGTTTGATACAGGGGGAGAATGGGAGGGGGGATGGGGGGAGGGGGCTATTTTAACCCTTTACAAGCCATGACCTCTGGCAGTGGACATTATACGACCTAGTCTCAAACTTTACTCACCCTTTAATCCGTTCACCAGTGCCCGGGCATCCCAAATTGAGCAGAAACGTTCCAGGTCCGTTGCTTCCAGCTGGAAAACATGGCCTGGAGACGCCATGAGCAGATCATCCACCAGGTGATCAGCGAGTTCCTCAATCCTGCTGATTATAGGAGCTTGTCCTGGTACAGCTTTAGACATAAGGCTTTTTAAAGATTGCTTTTTTTTTTT
>NW_026267543.1:59562-62859 GCF_000697945.3 Frankliniella occidentalis | reverse complement strand
GTGTTTTGGCTAAAATGTCGAAAATTTGCATTTTCTGGAGCTAGGACTGTCCGGGACGGCAATCGACCACTGAGCTTCACGTAGAACTACCCCAAGAATACGTTTCTGCCAGTGGAATTGCAATATTTCAACTCCCTATTCAAATTTTGCCTCAAATTAGTGTTTTTTGAGTAACGACTTTTAACCATTTACAGGCCACCAACGACCGACTTCCCATTCGAATTTTTTTATGTTTCTCAGGCTCAATAGATATTCTTTGACGAGCTCTTTCGAAGGCAGCCAACGAAAATAGTCGTGCCGGCCCTTACTTAGAAGCCCGACAAAAACGGGGAAAAATGTACATTTGGCCAAAATCTGGTGTTTTGTTGGAGTTTTGGTGCTAGTTTATAAGGATGTTCCGCACTAGTTACCAGTTCATGTTTTCTAAGCTAAACGGAAATTCTGAAAAATCAAAAAATTAAAAATATTTCAGTTTTGATGATGATTTTTTTTCAGAACCGTCAAAACTATAAGAAATACCCCAAAAAGCAAATTTTGTTTTGCGGAATCGGAAAGAGCACGTCATTGATGATAGGTCCCGTAACTAGTGCGGAACATCCTTACAAACTAGCACCAAAACTCCAACAAAACACCAGATTTTGGCCAAATTTACACTTTTTTTCGTTTTTGTCGGGCTCCTAAGTAAGGGCCGGCACGACTATTTTCGTTGGCTGCTTTCGAAAGAGCTCGTCAAAGAATATCTATTGAGCCTGAGAAACATAAAAAAATTCGAATGGGAAGTCGGTCGTTGGTGGCCTGTAAATGTAAAAGGTTAAAAGTCGCTACTCAAAAAACACTAATTTGAGGCAAAATTTGAATAGGGAGTTGAAATATTGCAATTCCACTGGCAGAAACGTATTCTTGGGGTAGTTCTACGTGAAGATCAGTGGTCGATTGCCGTCCCGGACAGTCCTAGCTCCAGAAAATGCAAATTTTCGACATTTTAGCCAAAACACTCAAAATAAAACCTTCAAAAACTTCAAATGCTGATATCTCCGGAACCCTTTGAGCTACAGCGCCCAGAAAAATCAGGGAAAGGGGTCTTATTAGGGACTAACTTTGGGGGATAGAGGCAACAAATGCGGAGAGGGTTGATGTGAATCGTAAAAATGTATGCTGAATTGTCACCAAAATGACAATTTTTGCTGTTTTTTGCCCCTGGAGACCCCGGGGGCTGCGTAAGACGGTTGCCATGGCCAACACACGTTACTTTGGTCCTTTCCCTACAGTTTGGCGGTGAGAGAAAAAAAAAGTACGTTGAAGAACACAGAAACCCCAAGATTTGGGCATTTCTCTGCAAACGGTGTCTTTTACCTAATATCGACCCCTAAACTTCACCTGGTCGTAAAACCGATAGCTGATTCGGATTCCCCAGCTCATTTCACTTCGGAAACCACTTTGCCTTTGGCCAGAACTTGCCAGGGGCGAGATTTAATGAGATTTTTCGTTTTTACACGAAAACAAGCAAAAAGTGTTAGGCGAAACTTGCACCTCTTGCCGTTTCTCGTAGGGATGTCCGATCGGGTTCAAAATTGGATATGTTGCCTAGGGGTATAATACGAACCTCAGAAAAAAAATTCAGATTTTTTGCGAAGGGTCAATGTTGCCCCTCGTTTTTCTTAAAAAAAGCTGCTCCTATTAGATGTCGGAAATGTGTGATTTTCCGAGGTGGTGACGCAACAGTGATTTGGAGACATCGATGGGCGAGCTCCGAGGAGTGCGGCGTTGGGTCGGTCGCGCCTCGTCAGATGCAGTCTTGATGCCTCAGGGTCTCACGTGCCCAGCTTGGCTAGCGTTTAAAGCGTCCGCTTTTTGGCGCTTAAGCTGTCTCGCGGGCTTGGGCGACATGTAGTCAGGTAGTGGAGTCGTTTTTCCATAGCGAGCTTTCTTCGAAGTAGACGGCCTGCATCGGCACAGCATTGCAAGCAGAATCTGTTCAGGCGTGCACTCCCGAGCTAGATTGGCGTTGCAATTGGTGCAGCCAAACACGAGGTCCGCTGATGTAGTGCTCGCTATTCATGTAGAGTAGTTGGATTTTAGGCCATTTAAAGTGATCAACCGCGCGTGAGCCGGTTGATGTGATTGCCAATCCAATATTCGCTATCCATGGCGAAAAGAAAATAATTTTGTTTTCTGCAGATTCAATCATAAGATACGCTTGAGGCTAAGTGAGTAGATTACCCGGGTAATTTGATGCCAATATTCGCGTTATTCAAGTAAAAGGGAACAAAAATACAATCAAATGGGATTAAGACAGAGGTTTTTGGCTACTTAAGTGATCACTCGCGCGTGAGCCGAGTAATGTGATTGCCTATTTTCGACGCAATTTGCATAGAATAAATTGCCATTCTGAGCAAAGTCGAAAATTCTTAAACCTCGTCAGCGAGATTTTCTGCTCGCAGTATTTCCTTTAATTGCAAAGGAAGGTCAGTAATAAATAAGTCGTATTTCTAATGACACATGTATTTTCTTGGAAAAATTCTTCTTTTCGTGGTATTTCACGAGAAGCGAATTTTTCTTCTGTCGAAGGTAGGGTATGGGGCAAATTAATCGCCTAGAGACAACGTAAGGAAATTGTCGTGCTTTTCTTCATTTCTTCTGTTTTCCTTGCTTCTGTGTTTTCGTCTTCTATTCTTCTGTTCTTCTTTCTTCTTTTCTTCTTTCTTCTATTCTTTTTTCTTCTATTCTTCTTTCTTCTGTTCTTCTTTCTTCTGTTCTTCCTTCAGCGCTGGTTTAGTGCATTGCAGAGGAAGAACGGGTTGTCTGGTGGGTTCGTTTCTTGAGAAATGTCGTCGTAGAGGGCATGCACACTAGTAACGCCGTAGGTGCGAAGCTTGGTCCAATCAGATGGCGCTGTGCCCGGCTGATGCGGGTCCGTGCGTCGCGGTGCCAGGTCTGGCAGGTCAGCGGCGGACACGGTGCTGCCATGAAGGTAGAAGCACTATCCACGCGGAGGCTGGAGACTGCAGGACCGAGGTGGCTGGCCGGGCCTGGCGTGGCGCGGTGCTCCGCGGAGGGCGCGAGGCATGGTGATGCTGGCACAGCGACGCGGCGATGGTCCGACAGGTGCGCCCCAGCACGAGGCAGCAAGTCGGTGGCCTGTGGCGGCGTCGGCCCTTTGTAGGACCGCTGCTGGAGCCTGGAGCGCTGTGCTAGTGGTGCACCGTGGAGACGGTCGAGTAGAATTTTATAGCTTGTTTTGATGCACAACGCCTAGTCAGAGTTGTACATCGTTTTTTTTTTGTTTTTTTTTGTGGG
>NW_026267543.1:57116-59277 GCF_000697945.3 Frankliniella occidentalis | reverse complement strand
GTAGAGGTGCGGAGCGACACCTGCATAGTCGAGCTGCATAAGTAGAGTTGTAAATTCCTAGCTCAGATCGGCCGTCCCGGGCGGGGCTTGCTGGGCGCGCCGCCACGGGGTGGTCTCTTCAAGGACAACCCTTTTACTTCGCGCCGAACGCGTGGGTGGCGGGGGAGAGGAGTGAGGGGAGCAGGGCGGCCCATCACGATGCGTCAACTCGGCGCGTCGCGTTTCATTGTCAGCTGGCGAGGGCTGCTGCACAGGGTGGAAACCAACCAGAAACTTAGAATTATTATGTGCAACTTGCTTCAGATAAATGGTGTTTTTCGGTTTGCGAACAGTGTAGTATTGAATTCCGAGTGGTGAATAGATGACAATATAAAATGAATAGCAAGTGCTGAGGGCAGCAAGTTCACGTGTCGTAGGAGGGCACGTTGGATTTGACATAGAACGGCGGTAGGCTCTCACTTGCTTGTAAGATGTGAAATATTGCTTCCAATTATGACACACAAAATCAACAAGTATGCCTGATCGCTGTTCCACGCTCGGGGGCGGCGAAATGGGCTTTCGCAACAGACGCAAAGAGACAATTATTGTTGAGAAATAGAAAACGGTATAATAGAATGATAGCAAAACTGCTGGCTGGTCGGGAAGATGTGAACTGGTGTTTGCTTGTAGATTCGGCTGGAGACACGGGGCACTTTGCATACTAGTTTTTTGAACAATAATCGTCCGTCACTGCGGGTGAAGATGATCTGGAACAGTAAGAATTGTCGTTATCATGTGTGTCATACTGTTCAACGAGCTGAACCGCGATGACACTTGGCAAGGCCGATAAGAGTGCATTAAGCTTGCGAATAATTTCCGCTAGATCCTGGTGCACGTCGGCTGTGCGAGGTGGCTGCGCGGCGGGGCAAGTGCCAGGCCAGGCCTTGGGCAGAACGGTCAGCAGGGGGCTCGGCAGGGTTATCCGAGAGAAATTGTAATTCTCTGTGAAATAGGGACAGGGCTGGAGGTTTGCACTGGGTTTCAAGATAAAACAGTTTTTGAGCAGGTGTCAAACCGGGGAGCGCGCTTAGAGCACGCTCTAGGCGAGAGAGAAACAGGTCTACATCCTCGGAGTCATTCCCACTAAGTTGTGGCAAAGAAGGTTGTATGTCCAAAACTGGGGGAGGAAGTCGGTCTGTCATCGTGGAGGCAGTTGGGAGAACAACAGGAGAACGAGCAAAATAAATAACCGTACAAAGACGAGTAGCGTCGAGGAGCAGGCAAAACGCAAGTAAAATTTGGGGGTCGGTAAAACGGCTATTGCGAAGGGCGTATAGACATGCGTACACGTGTCGAGCGTGCAAACGGAGGACCGTATAGGACGGGTGCGGCTCAGCCTACCACTAGGTGGAAAATACGCGTGTCTGATTCGGACAAGGGAGGGGTAAGAGTAGCAAACGAGCGCGCGGCGCGGGAGACACGCCGGTTACTGGTACGGAGGTCGGCCGCTCTATGGATTGGGCCAATGGACTTAAACAGCTGAGCCGCGAAAGCCTTAAGAGCGCGCTCGCCCAAGGGTACCGGGGAATCGAGAGAAAAGTACGGGAAGGATTCGTTGCAATAATCTGCACACGTGCACACAGTGGCAAGAACAATTTGAATTATTTCGTCAAAACGTTCTTCGGACAGATTTCCGGGCATGACATCATGGTGATGCTGGGGAGGCCAGAAGGATCAGAGTTGGCGAAAGGTTAAAGGACAGGGGGGGGGGGGCATAAAAACAGAGAGCAGGAGAAAGGAGAAGAAAGCAATGAGGGAGGCGATTAGACACAAGCAGACACACACACAACAAAGCCGCAGTCAATTATAAGGTGGCGTGAAACCTCCATTCATTTCTTAACTAAAGCAGTAGGTGGTCGGAACCTCCATTTATTTCTTAACTAAATTATTAGGTGGTTGGAACCTCCATTCGTTTCTTAAGTAACAGGTTAGGTGGCCGAAACCTCCATAAAACAAAAACACTCAAGGAGTAGGTGGACGAAAACCTCCATTCAAAACTACAAATAATGTTCAGCAACGTAGATTTTTCGAAGCTGATGATTGTACTTAACAGGTGGCCGAAACCTCCATCTAAACTAACTACCAATAATGTTCAGCAACGGGTAGCCATCTTGTGGATTTT
>NW_026267543.1:55229-56032 GCF_000697945.3 Frankliniella occidentalis | reverse complement strand
AACCGAGTTGCCGGTGGAGCGAAGCGGAGCTGGCAACTTGGTTTGGCGGAGGAGCGGGCCTAGCTTGTTTCAACTGCGTTAATATGTCAGCTTTTGTGTGAAGAAGACAACTCAAAAACGGACTTTTTAACCTTGCTCACTTAAGTTAAAAGTAATTGGAAATCAACTTATTCCTTCCTTTTTAGCCCGCCCTTCTGCTTTGAAAAAGCTATCCAGCGGGCTTATTCAAACGACCTCATGTGTGTGTGTGTATGTCTCTGTGTGTGTGTGTGTGTCTGTCTGTTCCACTAGAAGATGTGCTAGAGACTTGAAATTTTCAGGGTATCTTAAGGTCCACTCCTAGAGAACGAAACGCCTATGGCAAATCAGGGCAACCACCCCTAAGGGTGTGAATGGGGGTATCCAAGGTTCAAAAATTCTTCCAAAAAGTATTTTTTTTTATGTTCTCCTAAGGGGTAACTCGTGAAAGAAGAGCCCTATGGGCGAAAATTTTGTCCGTTTTGCTCTACCACCTCTAACCGTTTAGGCGCTAGAGGTTTTTTTTGTCGAAAATAAGCTTAAAATTGCTGTAGTGAACAATAAGTTGTAGGAGAACGCCCAAAACCGGAAAGACACTCCCCCCCCCACCCTAAAAAAACGTTTTCTAGGCAGAAGGGTGGGTTGTAGTCGCGGTGCTTCACCGTTACATCCCTTTCTTGTGTCTACGGGGCAAATCTTAAGGACGACGGGCTTTGCGGGCCGAAGGCCCGTTACGTCATTTGATTATGTTCTTCAGCAAATCGCGTGACAGAAATGGTCGGGCC
>NW_026267543.1:45290-50599 GCF_000697945.3 Frankliniella occidentalis | reverse complement strand
AAGTTCTTTAAGTTGACACAAGTTATGCGCCAGAGAGAAGATGCTGAGTTTGCCGAAGCTCTCAACTGTCTTGTAATGGGCGAGTCAACTCCGGAAGAAGATGTAATGTTCAGGTCCCGAGAGGTGCCCAAGCTGCAGCGTCGGGGTATTAGTCCGCCTTCTGATGCATTTGTTCTCTTCGAGACCAACAAACAAGTGGACCAAATTAACTCGTCATTCCTCGCCCTGCTTAACACGGAGTCCTGTGAATGTATTTCTCGTGACGTTTGCGTTGGAGAGAGTTCAAACCGACAAAAAGATTTAGATCTAGGCAGTATCCAATCATGGAGTATCAGCGACACACTGGGCTTGCCTCGAGTCGTGGATGGTCGAGTCTCTGCACCTTACATGGTGACTGTAAACATGGCCTTACGAATACGAACGAATACGAACGGGGCGTGTGGGGTCAGGCACATCCGCTGGGGTCAAGATGGCAATGGAAAAAGAATTCCTATTCGTCTGTATTAAGAGTTCACAGACGAAGAAGTCGGCCGCCAAACTCGTACAGACAACCGGCTTATTTTAGCAGCTGATGGCGCTGACTGGACACCAATCGAGCGAGTGTCCCGCCCGATCATTCCGAGAAAGGGTTCGCTTCTAAAGATAATCAGGTCTCAGTTTCCATTGGTGGCATCCAAAGCAATGACTGTTTTTAAGTGCCAGGGCAGCACTATGCCCGGTGTCGTCGTGGTCATTCGACCTGAACGGATGATGAACCGTCATTCGCTTTACGTTGGTACAAGTCACCCTCCGTCTCTTCAAGGCCTTTTCATTGAAGGCAAGTACAGAAGGCCGGCGCCGCCGACTTTCCACGGACGTCGTAATTGCAGAGTTACGTCGATTGGAGCTTCCTGAAAATGCCGTACGCTCTTCCATCAACTTTCCTGAACTAAACACCAACGATCTATCCGTGGTTTTACTGTTTCACGATATAGTGTCCTTTCACAAGCACTACAGTCACGTGAATTAGGATCTGAGCTATACCGGTTGCGATGTTCTTATGCTTTGCGAGACTCGCACTATGGCCGACGATACAATAGACATTAAGGGTTTCCAACTTATGCATCGCAGGGACTGAGAGAGCAAAGTGTCTCTCGTTGCTCTGGTACCCGAGCGTGGGTGTGAAGCTGCTCAACAGGTGGTGTTGAACCATGTCGCTCCTCCCCTTGTCTGGCAGAAACGGGTCAGTTTAAAAACTAATTTTAACTGGGGCGACTTAGCGTTGGGGCGACTTGGGTGCGGGGCGAAATGGTCATGGGGAGACTTTATACCGGGGAAAGTTAGACTGGGGCGAGTTGTCCTAGATCCGATAACTCGATGCTCTAGCTCAAACCGTTGAGGCGCTAAAGGGTACACGGAAAAAAGAATGTCTTGAAATCCGAGGAAATTTCTTGGATTTCAAGGTCGGGTGGATAATTTCAAGACGGGCCCTTGATATCCCAGACTCTGTCTTAAAACCCGCAGCTTCCAAAGGAAAGCCTTGGAATTTTCGTCTGGCATTCAAGGATTTGCCTTGAAGTATCAAGATTGGGCTCCAAGGAAAACCCTTGAATAGCAGACGAAAATTCCAAGGATTTCCCTTGGAAGCGGTAGGTTTCAAGACAGAATCTGGGATTTCAAGGGCCAATCTTGAAATTATCCACCCGACCTTGAAATCCAAGAAATTTCCTCGGATTTCAAGACATTCTTTTTACCGTGCATTTTTGACGAAAATAAGTGAAAAAATATGCAACCATGCATGCTTAGTCGAGGTAATAGGCCATTTACGGGCCGTAGGCCCGTACCTTTGTGTACATTTTTCCACTACTCGACTCGGGTGTTAGCGCCGCAGGCCAAGGTAGATGTATACCAGGCGAGTCGCAGCGCAACAGTGTTTCGTGAGATATCGCGAAGCCTGTTACGCGAGACGTGGTCTGGCGTACATCTACTTAGTTAGCTATCACAACATTCTACAAGCTGACACAACTCTGGCAACTGTCACACTGCAGAAGTTTGATAAAGAAACAGGGGCGGTAAACTCCACCAAACTTCAAACACGTAAAAGATTTAAGGGGTGACAATGTTCCCGTCTTGCATGTTACGACAGACAATATTAACATGATGCTTGACTGTCTTGATGGGAACGAAGTTTTTAATGCGACGCAAAATGGTTGCTTTTCAACGTAAGGGTGAGCCAACTACTCAGATTCTCAACACTATGAAATTATCAAAGGCAACAACTGTAAAGTTACCTCCTGAAATGAACGAGTTATGTAGTGAGGAATCTTACGCCAAACAAGAACCCGACTTTTCGTATCCTGTGAACGTTACCGCATTCACGACGAACGACTCTGTGGACTTCCCTAAGATGAGTAATCATGTACTGGATCCTAGAACTAGCTATATGTACGCCAGACCACGTCTCGCGTAACAGGCTTCGCGACATCTCACGAAACACTGTTAGGCTGCGACGCGCCTGGCGCACATATAGCTAGGCCTGCGGCGCTGACACCCGAGACGAGTTAATGGGAAGGTATTCGGGAACAGGGCCTTCCGGCCCTAAAATTTGATATACTCACAGCATTTGTTGGGGACTTATTACTCTAAAATTAGGGACATGAAACACAGGGCTGCCAGCGACTCACTTTTCTCACTTTTTCTCACTTTTTTGAAAAAAACTCACTTTTACTCACTTTTCTGGTAAAAACTCACTATTCTCACTAGTTTGGTCTTCGGGGACACCTATTCCGCCAAAATTTGCCCCAATGAAGCACAAAAGGTAACCCTTGTTGCACTTTGGCGTTACTGAAGGCATATTTCAGCATCCTAACGGGATATTTTCGTACCCTATGGTTCGAAAAATTTTCTGCTCGCTTCGCTCGCATATATTTTGCTCGTGTAACCAATGCAAATCACGCCTTAATGCACACTGTAGCGCCCTTCGTTCAATTTTCGCGCTCGCTTCGCTCGCAAATTAATGTTTGTACTCCCGCAACAGTTAGTATTTTTATTTGCAATTTAATTTGAATCACGAATGAGTTCTGTTCCTTATAAAGTTTGAACTAAATTGTCCGTAACTGAGTCCGTAAATGTGGTGTCGATGCCACTGCGTGGCTACGGGACCGCAACGCAGATGCCTGGTGTACATTTTAGACACCTAGGACTGTCTCTACCAGAAGGCAAAGTCATCCCCCCCCCTTTACTTTTTATTTTGCGTTCCGGACCGGGGGTATGTCAGTAACTCAATTGGGTTTTTGTTTTCCCTAATTTGTATTATGTCCCATATAACTAAAAGTATCAATTTTTACATCGCGTAGTGCACATTTTATCGATATTGATACCTATTTTACAGACCTATGGCTTACTTTTCCTCACTTTTCGCTCTGAAATACTCACTATTTGCTCACTTTTTTGAAGCTGCAACTCACTTTTCTCACTTTTTTTTTAAACCTATGAGCCGCTGGCAGCCCTGGAAACATGAAACTTTTGCTGTTCCATAACGGTTTTCATTAAAGGTTCGACTTTTGACAGATTGTTATGTAAACACAACGTTTTAGTGATACTAAATAATCTAGGGACCCTTGAGCCTAAAGGAGCGTGTGGTTCGACGTCAACTGTGTGGTTTTAGTATTACTTCCTGCACAATTTTTCAACATAAGGCCTCTCTTGCGACTTAATAGACCTTTTAGTCGTTTTCACCTTATTTTTGCCAAGAAATGCCTCCTAGCGTCCACACGCTAGGAGATAGAGCAAAACGGTCAAAATTTCGTCCGGAGGAATATACTTTCACGAGTTACCCGTTGGGAACCCCTGAAAAAATATTCGGTAAAAATACATTTTGCCTTCTGTGGGTTTTTGATTTTCTAAAAAGTCAACTTTTGAGCTAGAATGCTTATCTTCGAACTCGATCGGTCTTTTTGTGATACAAAACGACCCTGAAATTCCCAGATCGCTCTATCAATTCTTTCTCGAGTTATCGTGCGGACAGACAGACAAACAAACAGGCAGACAGACAAACAGAACGAAACTTTTCCGGTCAGTGGAGTTATGGGCTTCGCTAATCGCTCAGCCAACAAAAGACATAACATTTTTAGCTTCAAGAGTCGAGGCTGAAAGAAAACTTAAGTGGACAGAATTTAACAAGAAGGAAACATCTGTTCAACGTGAACGCTCTGCGGTCGGTTTCATGTCAAATATTTTGAATCCAGCTCATGAGATAGAAATACTTTGCACTGTTCTGAAAAGATGTATCGCTCTTGGAGATGGTGTAGGCTACAAGTACATTAGTCTTCCTGCAGAACAGCAACTCAACTGTAAGCTGTTGGAATTGCAATGGAGTTCACAGGAATTCAAGGATCGAATCATATTACATAGCCTCCATATAGCAATGAATTTTCTCCATACAATGGGGCAGCATATGGCTGGCAGTGGCCTTTGAGATATTTGGCTGGAAAGTGGAACCCTCGCTGAGGGCTCTGCTGCTAAAGTGCTGAAAGGTATGGCATATGGAAAGGCTAGGCGAGCACACAAACTGACTCTGCAAGCGTTTTGGCGGCTGCTTTGTCCCCAAATCCTGGCGTACTTTGAAGAGCATCACGTCGATAATGCAGAAGACTTGAGGCTAATTGGCTGAGCAATAGACGGTTCCCGCTCTGCGCGTTTCGAGAAGAAGTAAGGAAATCAGGACTGGAACCAGTATGAAGAGTCCGCTTACTTTTCTTATTGGCTGAGCGATAGCGAAGCCTATTACTCCAGTGATGATCAAAAAGTTTCGCGTCTGTCTGTCTGTCTGTCTGTACGCACGATAACTCGAGAGCGGTTTGAGCTAGGACACTCTAATTTTTATTGTAGCTTTGTATCATAAAAAGGAAGAACTGCATTGATTTTGAGCCCTCTGACTCAAAAATTAACGTGTCAAAAAAATCATAAAGAAATGTTTTGGGCTGTTTTGTTTAAGAAAATATTTTTTTAACATCTTTCTTAGAGGTAACTCGTCAAAGTAGAGCCCATTGGGCCGAAATTTTGCCCGTTTGGCTCTATCTCTAACCGTTTGGGCGCCAGAGGGCGTTTCTCACACGGAAATGACCCCAAAACATTTAAATGTTAACTCTCATATATGTGATGGTGTCCGGTGGAGTAACTTATCAAACTGAAACTTCGAGGAACAAAATTAGTGACTTTTGGGGCCGAAGGCCTATTTACGACTGTGCCCTTTGCCCAACTCGGGTGTCAGCGCCGCAGGCCTAGGTAGATGTATGCCAGGCGCGTCGCAGCGCAACAGTGTTTCGTGA
>NW_026267543.1:41518-44220 GCF_000697945.3 Frankliniella occidentalis | reverse complement strand
GCACATTTTATCGATATTGATACCTATTTTACAGACCTATGGCTTACTTTTCCTCACTTTTCGCTCTGAAATACTCACTATTTGCTCACTTTTTTAAAGCTGCAACTCACTTTTCTCACTTTTTTTAAACCTATGAGCCGCTGGCAGCCCTGCGGTTGTTGTTTTCAAAGTAGAGACAGCAAATGTGGTTTACAGATTCTGACTATTTATTCGTGGTATTTAAAATATAAATCGACTTCATGGGTAAACGTAGGCCTATGCTCAGAGTGTATTTTTAATTTTTACCTACAGTATTCCCTCGTCATGTTTTGTCGATTCCCGGTTCGATGGAGTTTTACGTCTCCTAGCCTAGGCGAGTGCTTCCGAGGGACAACCGCTGTTCTTTCCGCATTTCCGTCCAGCTGTCAATGTGTGTCTTGACGGGGTTCAGCAGCAGGTGGGCTGCTACCCGGTTAAGAGTCACTGAATTAGAAGCAAAGGTCAGTTAATTATGACATCGAACAGGGACGGGAACGTGATTATACAGACAGGTTTACTGACGAAAAAATACCGACAAGCCTAAGGAACCCCTAACCCCAACAGTTGAATTATAAAAAAACTATAATGAAACTGTAGTTAGACTAGTAGGCCGGCGCGCCGGGACCCGTGGCATGACACCAGGTTACCGCGGCCCCAGAGCTATCGCGTCGCAGTGGCTCAGTGGTCAGCGTACTGGGCTCCCAACTCCGAGGTCCAAGGTTCAACTCCCGCCAGCATCCAAGGTAAAACTAGTGTAACAGCAATGAGGTAATATCTGTAAGGTAAATTAGCGAAGAGTAAGGAGGAAGAAGAACCCAAACGGGGCGAAAAATGTTTTGAACTGACTTCTGAACACTATTCTTCAGAAGCAAGTTTATAAATAGTCCGAAACACAAACAATGTGTAGGTCGAACTACACTTCTATCTGTAGACATAGTGCGCGAAACTAACCCCAAAACTGCAGTTTAACTGAACACTTTCCCAAATCTTTATATGTTATTTTCAGATAGACTGCAGTATAACTGTGGATGACCATAATTTCTTTGCAGTCCAATTATAAGCGTCTATAGTCAAAGTGCACCATGCAATATGCAGTTACTCTCTTCTTTGTTTGCAAAGAAAAATTACTTGTTCGGTTGCACTCCATCAACACTTTGTCAACAAGCACGATGTGCTCGTACTACTGTTTTAAAAAGAGACCAGCTACATTTTTCAAGTATAATGCGAAGTGCAGATCTTTCCACGCGGGTAGGTAGATGTACCCTGTAACAAATGTTCAGATTTTTGCCATACAGGTGTGTAGGAAAAATTCCATACGCGTGGGACGCGAAATTTCCTACACATGTGTGGGATCTTTCCTATAGACGAAATTGTGTATAGGGAAAAACCGATACGTGTGTGAAAATCCCACACTTTTGTAGCAAAATGCCTTTAAGTGCTTAGAAAGAACTTTTCCCATACACGTGTGGGAATTTTGCTATTTTTATCTTGAAAATTTCCAACAACGTAAGAGTCAAATTACAGGTTATGATTTGTGGACACATCAGCTTTGCTGCTTAGGTACAGTACAATTATTCGGCAGTTTTCTTGTCCTGCTGTGGTCTCAAAGGAATCATGTTGTGTAGAGAGTGCTTCTTAAGAGAAATATTTCAAAATATTAGGGCACGGAGTTTAATACTATAATTCCCGAAATCAAAACATGCATTTAGAAAAAAACCATTCAAGGGTTGACTTACTACGATCCAGCATGGGAAAAACGGTTCCCCTTAGCTCCCACAGATTTAAAAAGTTTGTGAACTGCTAATGTAATAAATCTTGTGCTTTTGTTGTCTCTGCAGCATGTCTTTCCAACTTTAGAAATATTTGATTAATTTTCGGTCAAATTTCTACAAAAATAAATACAAATTACTTATTGACTGAGCGATTAGCGAAGCCTATTACTCCAGTAATGATCAAAAAGTTTCGTGTCTGTCTGTGTGTCTGTCTGTGTGTCTGTTTGTCTGTGCGCAGGATAACTAAAAAACGAATTGAGCTGGCGATCTGGGATTTTCAGGGTCGTTTTGTGTCTTAAAAAGACGGATCGAGTTCAAAAAAGAGCATTCTAGCTTGAAAATTTGATTTTTTTAAAAATCAAAAACCACAGGTCCCACACATAATTTAATTTTTTATTTTTTTTTTGTAGTGTCTTAAAGGGTAACTTATCAAACACTGTAAAGGTTGACCAGACAATTCTGCCCGCGTTATTTAGCGCTGTCTCTTAAGTCGACCACGAAAATGAGGGTACACATCTGAGTTGTACGGTCCATGGTACAATTCGGGGGGGGGGGGGTACCCTCGTCACCCTCAGCTGTCATGTGGTAATGGTTGTGGTAACCGCAATGTGGTCTGGCTTCTGTGTGAACAAAACATTAATGGCACGCGCCGCGCTCGCGCTGAGCTGTACCCTATAGGCCAATTTTGACCACACTCTGCTGTCTGTCCATCCGTGTGTCCGTGTGTCGAGCGCGCTGCGGCAGGGAGTGGCACGCGCCGCGCTCGCGCTGAGCTGTACCCTATGGGCCGATTTTGACCACACTCTGCTGTCTGTCTATCCGTGTGTCCGTGTGTCTGCGGCAGGGAGTAGAGACGCGTCGCCCTTGCTGAGCTGTACCCTATGGGCCGATTTTGACCACACTCTATCTGTC
>NW_026267543.1:39660-41468 GCF_000697945.3 Frankliniella occidentalis | reverse complement strand
TGTCCATCCGTGTGTCCGTGTGTCTGCGGCAGGGAGTAGAGACGCGTCGCCCTTGCTGAGCTGTACCCTATGGGCCGATTTTGACCACACTCTATTTGTCCCCCCTCCCCACGTGGGTAGCCACTACGCCAGGCCACTCCATGATGGCGAGGGCCTCTCCGTCGTGGGTGGGGGCACGGGGCAGGGATGGGAAAGGTAGTCCTGCCTCAGTACCTAACTGTACCGGTAGAATTTGAAAACCAGTACCTAGGTACTGTAAAGGTACTTTGGAAAGATCAATACCTAGGTACTGTACCGGTATTTCGGTCCACTACCTAGGTACTTTTAGGTACTTTGTAGGTATTTTTCAGCATGTCCCCGTAATGACCTTTTCCCGTCACGCACCTAATATTTTACGTTACCACTCTCCAATACCAAACTATTCGCACTTACAATTAATTTTTAGCAGTGGCATTCGGTTGGCCAATGACCGCTCTTTCTCGCTCATGTGAGTGGGTTCATCAAACGTTTCCCTTTCCGCTTACAAGAAATGCACGGTCAAGGACACGATGCTGCACATTGCGCACGCCTTTTGTGCAATGGACCTGTCGCGGCCCCCAAACATGTGGCCTGCAGGCGGGAGGAGGAGACGGGGGTGGGGAGGGGGGCGCGGCGCAGTCTGCCGCCCTTTGTCTATTCGGGGAAGATGGTTGACCGAGAGGCTAGCCGGAACAAATTCTCCATACCCTCTCTCCCTCCACGACACACACGTCGTGCCAAAACAAAGCCATTAGGAAAAATATAGTTTGGTGGTGACGAGTATTCTCCTCTTTCATTCGGTGGACATTGCTTTTAAAGTACCTTGGGAAGTACCTACAGAAAGACGGTATCGGTATCCCAAAAAGTACCTAGGTATCGGTAAGGTAGAATGAAATTTCCAGTACCTAGGTACGGTAAGGTATCGGAAAAAGTACCTAGGTACTACCTAGGTATTTCCGAGGGTATTTCCCATCCCTGGCACGGGTCAGGGACGCTACCTGGCCACTACGCCTGCCCACGCCACGAGCGCTGAGCTATACCCTAAGAGACAATTTTGCCCACGACACCCACGACCACCCACTGTGCTCCGGCACGCGCCATGCATAACGGCCACGAATAGGGGCCAGTGATTTGTACCTTGGCCACTGTGGCCAAAACCCGTACCCTCCGTCATTTTGGCCGTAAAAATTGTCCTGTCAACTTTTACAGTGAAGAAGAGCCCGTTGGGCGAAAATTTTGTCCGTTTGGCTTTATCTTTAACCATTTAGGCGCCACAGGGAGTTTTTAGCCCGCCCTTCTGCTTTGAAAAAGCTATCCAGCGGGCTTATGCAAACGACCTCGTGTGTGTCTGTCTGTCTGTTCTACTAGAAGGAGATGTGCTAGAGACTTGAAATTTTCAGGGTATCTTAAGGTCCACTCCTAGAGAACGAAACGCCTACGTTTCTCTCACAAAAGTGGCCCAAAAATAAATTTATTAATTTCCAAAAATATTGGCTGGTCTCCTAAGCAGTAACTTGTCAAAGCAGAGTCCTTTGCTCGAAAATTTCGTCCGTTTGGCTCTGTCTCTAACCGTTTAGGCGCTAGAGGGTCTTGTTTATCGAAAATAAGTTAAAAGTTGCTGTAGTGAACAATTAAATGTAAAAGAAGGCCAAAAACCGCAAAAGATGTAAGAAACTCTCTCCCCCCACCCCAAAAAACGTTTTCTAAGCAGAAGGGTGGGTTGTAGTCGCGGTGTTTCACCGTTACATCCCTTTCTCGTGTTTACGGGGCAAATTTTAAGGACGACGGGC
>NW_026267543.1:37240-39195 GCF_000697945.3 Frankliniella occidentalis | reverse complement strand
GAAGGGTGGGTTGTAGTCGCGGTGTTTCACCGTTACATCCCTTTCTCGTGTTTACGGGGCAAATTTTAAGGACGACGGGCTTTGCGGGCCGAAGGCCCGTTACATCATTTGATTATGTTCTACAGCAAATCGCGTGACAGAAGTGGTGGGGCCGCGGTCCCGACCATCGCCGCCGGCACACAGTGGGGCCGATTCGTAAAAGCCTGGCCAAAACCCCCAGCTCAGAAACGAGTTGAGAAATTGACAAAATCAATAGTGCCCGTGGGGTTTTGAGGGCCGCTGAACTAATTTCTGACCTCCAATTTGGCGTGACAGGTGCGGAACTAGGTTCAAAAAGGGGGGAAAACCAAAAAATGTGTCAAATCAAACGAAAAAGCGTTTCCGGGGGTTCCCAGAATAGCTAAACTCATTTCTGGCTTCAGATTTAACGTTACAGTGGAGAAACTAGGTTCAAAACCAAAGGAAGAGGGGGGACCAAAAATGTATCCAATTGACCAAAAGTATTTTTCCATGGGTTCTGAGGAACGTTGAACACTTTGCTGGCCTCAAAACTGTCGTTTTTACAGTCGCTCTACAAATTTTCCTTGGCACATAAGTCTCTTAAATACAAAATAAAGAAGCCAAGCTGCGCGCACCCGTTCTGGGGTCACACTGCCGAGCCGCACGGCCACATCTTTAAATTGTTGTCAGAGGAACGATAGCGGGTAGTAGCGGCTAAACTCATTACAGTCGTGTAGAGGAGGGTCAAATGTATGTTCTGTGTAATGCTCAACATTGGAATACTCTGGAATCGTTTTATATCTCAAATAATGTGCGAGGCGCGTGCTAGGTTAGTCGGCCGCGCAGGCCGCCGGGAAATATACTTTTATTTCAAGCTCAGGCGTCGCAATTAAAATTCTCCACGAGAAAATGATAGAGAAAGAATTGTCCTTTCGAGCGCTCACTTTGAATCTATTAATTATACTACCGGCAGGCTGGTAAAATGGTTAGAAAAGTGATGTTGGTTTCGCAGCTCCGAGCGCGCGCAACTCCCGCCGGGGAACCGGAAGTTTGAATACTCATATCTCCTTCGCTGGAGGTCGTAAAAATCAGAACACTCCGGTTTTAGGTAGTTTGGACATCCGTTATCAATATTCCATGGTCCGATTTGTCTATAAGTATACTTTATAAAATAGGTTTTGGCCAGGTTTTTACGAATCGGCCCCACTGTGAGGCCAAGCAGGCCCGGCCCCTGCCGAACGAAGTTGCCGGCGCAGCGAAGCTAAGCTGGTAACTTCGTTTGGCGGAAGGGCGGGCCTGCTTGTTGACGAAAATAAGCGAAAAAAGTTCCGACCAGAAACGGATCGTGAAAGCAGATGCTACCAAGTCAAAAGTTCTATTCCAGTCTATAATATTTCTGTGGGAGTTTGCGGGACGCTGACCAGCCCGAGCTCAGAGACCGGTGACTGCGAATCCGGCTACTTGTACCACTTGGATTGCAATAGTACAATATGTTTAGTCGCACCCACATCTCCTGCCCTCCCCCGCGTCGTTGTATATGTAAGTTTAGAAGACGAGGTTTTGTTTCTATTTTTTCTGCCCAGCACCATGAGGTTGGGGTGGGGAAACGGGGGCGGGGGGAGTGGCGGTGCGGGGCTCCAGTGGTGGTGGGGAGCATGGCCGACTCGGCTCGGGCGCGGCTCGGCTCGGGCGGCTCAGGGCTCCGCTAGACTCGGCTAGGCTCAGCTCGGCGCAACAACGCGTGGCGTGGCGGACGCGGCGTGGCGGACGCGCGTGAGCGAGGCGATGGGACACCAGCTTCACCATCCCGCCTAGCGCAATATATGAGCTTCTTCCTATTGGTTCCCTTTAATATTTCCTATTCGAGAGTTAAAGCAATGACACCTTACATTACTAATGTATACTTATGTCTAGTCATGTTTAGTGTAAGGTTGTAAGGTATCATCTGCTAAAAA
>NW_026267543.1:36212-36795 GCF_000697945.3 Frankliniella occidentalis | reverse complement strand
CTATTCGAGAGTTAAAGCAATGACACCTTACATTACTAATGTATACTTATGTCTAGTCATGTTTAGTGTAAGGTTGTAAGGTATCATCTGCTAAAAATGTACAACCCTGCGTTCTTAGTCGAAGCGACGGGAAGTTGACGGGCCCGAAGCCCGTATCTTTGTGTACATTTTGGCGCTTCCCGACTCGGGTGTCAGCGCCGCAGGCCCAGGTACATGTATGCCAGGCGCGTCGCAGCGTAACAGTGTTTCATGAGATATCGCGAAGCCTGAGACGCGAGACGTGGTCTGGCGTACATCTACCTAGTAGAAGCTATGATTGTTTTGGCCGCTCCATGGTTATTTTGAAAAGAAATCCAGGTTTCGTTTATAACAGACTTTTGTTTTATGCATTCGCAATATGAACATCAAAAATTGTGCATTTTAGCCTCTGTAATCGCGATATTGAAGGACTGTCCAAATAAATGGACACTGCCGCTTGCCGGTCGGCCTTTCTCAGTAATTCGAATAAGAGTAGCTAGAAGCGTTAATTGGAAGAAGTCTTGATAGCCATGGACTGAATTTACAGCTGCCCCCCCCCCTCTCT
>NW_026267543.1:27374-28727 GCF_000697945.3 Frankliniella occidentalis | reverse complement strand
GGAGATTGAATTATGATGATTACTGATGATTGAGATTTGTTTTGAAAAAGTTTTGATGAGATTTAGACTTAAAAGGATTTTTTTCTTCTATGGGAACTTTCTCTGTCGCTGGCAATTTTAAACTATTTTGTTTGAAATTTTAAATCTTTGCTAAAAATAATAAATTAGAAAGTCTGATTTGCTGTATAAAGGGTGTTGTGTGGAATTTTAATAAGTTGTCAACGTGTGTTTCTAAAAGTGAAATGAAGAATAGAATCTGCCTGGCTGGTGTGCTCGTCGTTGACTCCGTCGGTACGTAAAAATAATTAACTTGTTATGTTCAATTTTGAAAAACAAAAAAAAAAAAAAAAGAAATAACTAAGTGACCACTATTTTCAGTGTTGTATGTGACGTAATGTAGATTGGTATCCGACGTAAAACTATTATAAAATGTTTAAAGCAATAATAGTCACAATGTCAAGGATTAGAGGAAAAATTAAGCCAGAAATCATGTTTCAAATAACTAATCACCTTTCGAGTTTTTCAGTAACTTTCAATGACCGAAATGCCAAATGACCTGTCCAGATGTCCATATGTTTATGATGCCCATGATGTGGAAGGATGATGTCTGCAAACCTTATCGCACTTTACTGGAGCGATGACCTGGGGCTGGCAATGTAGTGTGCCCCGAGACCAGCTGATGCTATGTCAGCACTCTGCACTAGACACTGCGCACCGCGAGTGTGTCACCATCGGTGACCGTAAGCGCAGGAGCGCTTGGTTATCGAACGGCGTGCCAGGAAGAACACTTTCGAGATGAACATCAAGACGAAAGTGGCCGCTAGTGTGTTCTAAAAAGTGAAAAGTTTAAGTGATCATTGAATAGTGCAATGAAAAAGTGCAATGAAAAGTGCAATGAAGTGTGCAATAACGTGTGCAGTGAAGTGTACAGTAAAGTGTGCAGTGTATGTTGTGATGTATGATCGAAAGTCAATTTCATCTGCAAGTATGACTTGGACTAATCATTTCCTGTTCGTTGTTTGCTTTTATTGTTTTGGAGATTTCGAGAAAATTGGCAAACCTTTCATAAATTTAGGTTTGTGCTGGCATACTTGTGAATTTCAAATAGACTTCTTTGAGAAGACTTGTAAGTTTTTACCTTGACTTGTATTCTGACACTAATGTGAAATTATTGTGACTTGTTTTGATAGTATTTTGTTTTCTTTCGGCAAATATTTCTTCCGACTTTTTATGTGTTGTCTTTGATTGCAATTTTTAAAAAGTTTTTGGCGTCATGATTTTGTTATAGCCCTATCCTGAATCTGATCTGCAAGGACTTTGAAATATCCAAGAATTTGTAATGTAGGCTCCCAC
>NW_026267543.1:25686-27324 GCF_000697945.3 Frankliniella occidentalis | reverse complement strand
TTATTTTACTTTTTAGCATGTGACAAATTACTCGTCACTAGATTATTACTTTATCACGTGACGACTTATCAATACTTTGATGAATTATAAATCAAGTGACAATGCATTTGTCACGTGACGGCAAATTTGTAAATGGTCTGTGACGACATATCTGTGAAACCGATTTAGGAGAGGAAAAATTGTGAAGTGACGACTAATATTTTTACAGTGCACTAGAGTGAAGTGTAAGCTGCGTGAGTGCCTGTCAGGGCGTGGGAGAGATGGTGTTTGTTGCATCCGTCAGCGTATCGCGCACAATTTGAGGTGGGTGTTGGCGAGATTGAGGTCGCCAACGCTATTTCTGGTAGTGTAGTTGCTCATCGCGCAACGGACCGTCATATCACTTGTTTTGGCGATTCGGCCAGCCGTGCGCTGGCCGGGTGCTTTTCCAACGCGCTTGTGAAGGGTCGGTCAGCGCGGCTCTAGGCGCGTGATCTGACCTCTGACCTGCAGTGGTACCAACCTAACTGCCGGGCGCCGCGGGGATGTCCCCGGTGCCGGGCGGGGCGTAGTGGGAAAGGGACGGTCCAGCGCGGGATGAGTGACGGGGGGATGTTGGCGGCCGTGAGGGAGCAGGCCAGCGGAGCGCTCCAGCCCGGGTCAAAAGAGTCAGTTGAGAGAGACAGTCACGGGAGTTGAGTCAAGGACGACAAAGAGTTAAGGTACGGTAAGAGAGAGCGTGAACGTAGATTTTAGTTTTAGGGTCCATCAGTTCTGTATTGTATTTGAGTTCATCGAATAATTATATCTTTGGTCATTCCAAATTAACCCTTTGTTCCCTACTCATTTACCTCAAACCTACTTGCAAGCAAACGGAAACAATATTCAACCACAAGGTAGTTGGCGGCCGAGCCCGGGATTTCTAGCATCATTGAGAAATCCTAGTAAATGAGATATACGTACACCGCCAACATGGGTATCAGACATGTAAAGCCCACATATGCCCCCCCCCCCTTTCCTATACCACACCCACACTCTACCTGATGTATATTTGATCAATTTTGTTTCTGTTTCAGGTGAAGTGCAGCCAGCCGTGTTTTAGTATTGAAATGATTGGTTCTTTGGGGGTTCTGGGGTCTTAGGGTGAGTTACTAGCTACACCATAGAGTTAGTTATTACTTTAGTATCATTTATTGGGTTTATGCCAAATACCCTTGCCCTACACTGCTGAAAATGCACTCAGAATTTTGAGAGTGACACTCTGAAAATTCTAAGTGACACTCTCAATATTCTGAGTGCTCTGTTAAGATTGTGAGTGTAGGGAGAGTTAAGAGTGCCACTCAGAGAATTTCTGAGTGGCTCTTGCACTCTGACCATGACACTCCAAAAATTTGTGAGTGCACAGGTTTGCACTCACAAATTTTTAGAGTGCGCATGTGAACTCTGAAATCGTCGGTCCGCTAGAGTGTGAAAGTTGAGAGTGCCCTTTCCTAAGTGACGTCTCCAGAGTGTCGCAAAAACTGGTTTCGAGTTCGTATACAACTAAGTGTAATACGAGAAAACTAAGTTCATATTCGGAATCTACGTTCAAAATCAATATTGGGATTCCCTTGCCTTACCTTTTGGACCACAATTTTTCGTGACGAAATTTCAAAAGTT
>NW_026267543.1:18550-21246 GCF_000697945.3 Frankliniella occidentalis | reverse complement strand
AAATAGCACTAAAGTAATAACTAACTATGGTGTAGCTAGTAACTCACCCTAAGACCCCAGAACCCCCAAAGAACCTAACACTTCATTACTAAAACCATGGAGTAAAGCGGTATGGAGTAGAAGCTTTATCGTCCCGGAGACCTGCGCGCCTGCCTCCCCAAACGTCTGACGGACGAACGGTTTGAGCTACAGACCTGGGTCCTCGACATGTGTGTCGGGGAAGGTCTGACCAACCGGAAGATACCCTTGGTTGTTCGATCGGACACACCAAACGGTCTCCACATCGTCGTAAGGCCCGCGCGCCAGCCGCGCGCCGTCTCCCGCCCCGTCTCAGCCCAGCGCCGGCCGCTAGGAGCAGCACTGTCGCGCGCCGCCGATACTCCGCGATCAGGCTAGCGCGCATCACACCCCTCGTAGCATCGGTAATTACCGACTAATAACTCAAAAACTAGCTTATCGTTGTGATTTCACGACCAAGACCACCCGTATCCCAGACCAAGCACTGCGCGAGCCTGATCGCGGAGTATCGGCGGCGCGCGACAGTGCTGCTCCTAGCGGCCGGCGCTGGGCTGAGACGGGGCGGGAGACGGCGCGCGGCTGGCGCGCGGGCCTTACGGCGCTGTGGAGACCGTTTGGTGTGTCCGATCGAACAACCAAGGGTATCTTCCTGTTGGTCAGAACTTCCCCGACACACATGTCAAGGACCCAGGTCTGTAGCTCAAACCGTTCGTCCGTCAGACGTTTGGGGAGGCAGGCGCGCAGGGCCCCGGGACGATAAAGCTTCTACTCCATACCGCTTTACTCCATGCTAAAACACTACCGGCTGGTGCAGCGCACTCGTCGAGGAAGCAAGGATTGCCCTCCGGGAGGCCAGCGAGGCCCGTGCTTTAGCTGAAGCACAGCGAAAGACTTTCATGGTCGAGGTCCAGGCTGCTCGACAGGGAGGTAGAGATGAGGCGCGCACGAGTTGAGCTTATGCTGCTGGGTACCACCAACTCACAAGATAAGTGCGCCGACAATGAGAAGGTAACTCATCCTGAATACTTTATCGCAAAGCAGTGTTTCCCATGCACTGTTAAGTTTTCCATAATTTATTTCGCTCACCTCCTGTGTTTGTTTCAGGTTGACGTTGAGGTACTGGCACCCGGGTGCTCTGGTTGTCCAGGCTGTTCAATAGATGAAATGCAGCCAACCCAGTGTGGTGCGCTGCCAGTATGGTGTAGATAAACGATGCCGCGTGCTCGTTGGCCATGCAGTGGAACCTTGTGCTGGTGAGCGAAGGCGTGGACGGCCCGGCTCTTTGCGTGCACCTTTCGCACTTGTGTTCGGTCCCCACTGTAATCGAGTCAGGGCCGGCGCCGTGGCTGGAGTGATGGTCCTGAGCACCTCGTCGTCGGGCTCGGCGTCCAGGACGAGGTGGCGAAGAGACCGCAGCAGGGGCAGCGCGAGGAGGACAGGACGCACCTCCTTGAAGTCTTGCAGGGCCAGCCGCTCCAGGTGAGGCCCAGACGAGGACAGGAAGGCCTCGACCAGCTTCTCGTCGTGCTCGCTGGTGGAACTGTGAACTGCGCCCGGCTCTTTGCGTGGACCTTTCGCTTGTGTTCGGTCCCCACTGTCATCGAGTGTATGTTGGACGGCTCAGCGGACAAACGGGACAGGTGCATCCAGGTGGGAGGCGATCTCCAGCATATTTATCGTAGGAGCCAACTTGAAGCAAGTGGAACACGTGTGGTTCATGTATGCTTGATTTTATTTTGTTGATTTGTTGTTCGGCCTTGATTTTATCTGAGAAATAGTTAATCTAGCTTTGTACAATGTCATATTTCTTGTAAGCAGCCATGCTATGCTATTGTTTTCTTGTTTAACTCTTCATGGATTTTTTTCTCATTGTTTATTTAGCTGTGTTTGATGAATTCTGGAATTGGAAAATAAAATTTGCTCACTACAACTCTCGTATGATTTATTATGTCTTAGTCCTACCCAGCCTTGTGCTTTCACGAAGTTCAGCTATGTTTGCATAAATCTGATTCTTTTATACACGCACCACCTTGCCCCCCAAAAAGAACTTAAATGTTTTCCGCTGAACTATTTAATTTCAGACATTTTAAATTGGTCTTATCAAAGAGGGTTTAAGTCTTGTACACTCTCATTTCCTTACGGACTCGCTTACGGATAATTTTGTGCAAGCGTAATATGGATCAAATTTATTTGTAATACGGATGAAATGGTCCGTAATATGGATGATTTCATCCGTATTATCAACAATGCTAGGTTCGTCACTTATGGAGAAATGAATATTTTTTACGAACCAAGCTGTGTTGATAATACGGATAAAATTGTCCATATTACGGTTGTTTTCATCCGTATTGCAGATAAAATGTGATCCACATTACGGTTGAACAAAATTATCCATAAGCGAGTCCCTGAGGAAATGAGAGGGTAAACATTCAGTTATTATAAAAAAGAAGTTTACACAACACAAAAGCAGCACTGGAAACGCAAGTGTGTGAATGTCGCTCACTTGTGGGTGAGCAAATATCTATTCGTACACTTACGGGGGGTAAACGTGTGAACATTTCCCCGAAAATTTACACCTTTACCTGGATATTTGCTCACCTACAAGTGAGCGACATTCACACACTTGCGTTTCCAGTGATTCAACAACTGGATTCAGCGATAAAATCCTTGCCTGGAGA
>NW_026267543.1:17655-18500 GCF_000697945.3 Frankliniella occidentalis | reverse complement strand
ACTGTCCGCTCGGCCGAGGCCTCGCGTCCAGCCGCGCCGACATTCTGCAGCGCTTGCACTTTGGCGGTCAGTCGCCCTTCGCTGGCCTACAACAGTAGCAACTCCCTACGGCCGGGCTGACACACTGCAGCTCTCTTTTCTATTTGTCATATCTCCTGTACCAGACCTCCTTTTATCAAAGCGCCTTATGGCGCTAGAAAGAGAAAAGAAAGAGGAATCTCATGATATAAATGAAAGTCACTGAATCGAACCGGAAACATTTTAAAATCCGAGTTGAACGCGACCAACGGGGTCCGGAGACATGACAGGGCACCCTATTTTAATTTTTTTTTTTGCGAGGTTAAAAACGCTTTTAACCCGCCGACCACCAGTAAATCAAATGTTCTACAGATCATGCCGACTCAGCATAGCAGGGTGAGATTTTTCTATACTCACCTCGAAAAGAGAGAATGCGATAAACTTGAAGTGGGCAAGATGGCCGCCGGAGCGTCCTCTGTTTTAAGATTGAAAAATAAAATATTTCTGTTCTTTAAGCGGTCTGACGTCTTAGCCTACGCCAAGCTTTGGTCCTTGTAGATTCCAAAACAGTTTTCACATTTGCAAAACGTTGAAGGATTGCTGACATCTCGATGGATCCAATTTGCAATGCACTACACGCCCGGAAACACCATATTTCGTAGAAACTTGTCACTCGCGAAATATTCCTGCCGTTCGTCAAGCGGTTTGAACGGCCCTCCAGGTATGAAAAATACAGCGGTCAAGAAGTTCGGGTTGCACGACGAAATATCGTGAATTCAATCGTTCTAAACACACTCATCGCGCAACGGACCGTCATATCACTTGTT
>NW_026267543.1:16493-17014 GCF_000697945.3 Frankliniella occidentalis | reverse complement strand
CAGCGGTCAAGAAGTTCGGGTTGCACGACGAAATATCGTGAATTCAATCGTTCTAAACACATTTCAGGTGGCAACAGTGCTAAATTAAAAACTGTGATTGTCTTAGAAACATGTTATGACATGTTTGAAGTCCGTACGTATAATATTTCGCGGGTGCCCTGTCACGTCTCCGGACCCCGTTGGTCGCGTTCAACTCGAATTTTAAAATGCTTCTGGTTCGATTCAGTGACTTTTATTTATATCATTAGATTCCTCGTTCTTTTCTTTTTCTAGGGCCAAAAGGCACTTTGTTAAAAGAAGGTCTGGTACAGCAGATATGACAAATAGAAAAGAGAGCTGCAGCGCGGGCGGGCGCCGCCCCGGCCCAGCCGCCCAGCGGCGAGGCCGAGACAGTGAGTCAGCCCGGCCGTAGGGAGTTGCAACCGGCTGTTGTAGGCCAGCGAAGGGCGACTGACCGCCAAAGTGCAAGCGCTGCAGAATGTCGGCGCGGCTGGACGCGAGGCCTCGGCCGAGCGGACAGT
>NW_026267543.1:4381-7628 GCF_000697945.3 Frankliniella occidentalis | reverse complement strand
TGGATATTTGCTCACCTACAAGTGAGCGACATTCACACACTTGCGTTTCCAGTGATTCAACAACTGGATTCAGCGATAAAATCCTTGCCTGGAGAAGTGTTTAACCTAATGCATGGGTTTGCTTAAGGGAGATTTTAACTATATCAATAAAATTAGGTTCTGAATTCTTCAAAATTCAGTGAAAACCCTGAAACATGAAACTTCTTCTGTTCCATAACGGTTTCATTAAAGGTTCGAATTTTGACAGATTGTTATGTAAAACAACGTTTTAGTGACACTAAATAATCTAGGGACCCTTAAGCCTAAAGGGGGGTGTCGTTCGACGTCAACTGTGTGGTTTTAGTATTACTTCCTGCACAAGTTTTCAATGTAAGGCCTCTCTTACGACTTAATAGACCATTTAGTCGTTTTCACCTTATTTTTGCCAAGAAATGCCTCCTAGCATCCAAACCGTACGAGATAGAGCAAAACGGACGAAATTTTTGTCGCAAGGATTCTACTTTCACGAGTTACCACTTAGGAACCCCTAAAACAATATTCGGTAAAAAATACATTTTGCAACCTTTTGTTTTTGATTTTTGAAAAAGTCAATTTTTGAGCTAGAATGCTCATCTTCGAATTCGAACTCGATCTGTCTTTTTATGATACAAAACGACCCTGAAATTCCCAGATCGCTCTCTCAATTCTTTCTCGAGTTATCGTGCGGACAGAGAGACAAACAGACAAACAAACAGACAAACAAACAAACAGAATGAAACTTTTCCGGTCAGTGGAGTTATGGGCTTCGCTAATCGCTCAGCCAACAAACCCGGCGATGTGTCACACATCATGTTTCACTGTACAGTTCATGCGGTCTGTGGCACAAATTTATGCAAATTTACATCATTTGAATGAAAATTGCGAATGTACACCTCATGAACTCTGTTGTTAGTAATCATGTGTGGCACATCCCCGATCCCCGGGTTTGCAGTGGAGGCCCGCTTGTTGCGAATTTCGATTTTAAGGCTTTTCTCCCACAAGAATTACATGTAAATTTAGACGTAGGATGCGGCATGGGTTAGGCTTGTGCCACAGCCGCAGGACTTTTTTTCTTGGTTCTAGACCTCCAAAAGGAAAGGAAAAAGCAGTGATGCAAGTTTGGAAAATTGGAATCACCATTTTAAGCCGCACCCTAGGGAGAGGGCACATAACTCTTATTTTCTCTATACAATGTGAATGAAAAACAGATTACTAAAAGTTAAGTCAGATTCATGAATAACAGTAGGTAAAGCCTCATCATAAAGTTTGTAGAAACAGTTCTCCTTACACAACATTCAATGGGTAATGTAAAAAGTACGTAAGTCAAGATTAAAAACAACAAAAATCATAGTAAAATAAAGAGTCAGGACTAAAAAAGAGTAAGCTAACCATGGCAGATCCATACCATGAAAGAAAGAATAAGGTAGTTTATTGGAATGAAGATTAGGAGGAACATGCCAGAACTTTACAAGGCTTTAATAGTTTTAGAAATTATCTGCTCTTTAATTGTTTTAGCTGACGATTTTCGAACAATTGAAGGCTTGTAATGTTTTGGCATGTTCTACCTGATCTTCTTTATTAAAATAAAATACCTCATTGACCAGAGTTTTCCCTAGAGGTGTAAGCAGACACCTGTAATACTGAACGCGACTAGATACAGCGGCTTGAGGCTAGAAGAAAAGCTTCAACACTTGAATGCTTATAGAATCACAGGTGTATGCTTAGCAAAACTCAGGTCTATTTTTCCTTTACAATTTAAAGAAACAGAATTCACACCAATAGCAGGCCGCTGTAGGTGACTCTTCAAGACAAAGAGTCACCCCAGGTTTCAGCTAGCCCACTATCGGTGCAAACTCGGGTAAACTTTGGTAACGGAACCTACCATAGACCAGTGAAGTGCCTACCCAACCTTCCATTTCCTAAAGGGCTTGCGGCAAATGGCGAAAGGGCGTTTCAATTCTCTGAGCTGCGTCACACAGACCGTACAGAAGAAGTGGGTGCAACGCAGAATGGCCTGGTAGGGACTGTCCAGGCAGATGGAGCAAATGCCAGGCTGCACATATGCAGCTGGAGCAGGTGGAGGTCCATGAACTAGTGCAGGAGGTGCTGCTGGAGCAGGGGCTGCTGGAGCAAGGGGTGCTGGAGCAAGGGGTGCTGGAGCAAGGAGTGCCAGCAAGGGGTGCTTGAGCAGGGGCTGCTGGCAGTAATTGAGCGGCGGACCGCACCCGGGCTCACGCAGCAGCCACCCCAAACAGGTGCTCCATCCCTGGCCGACCAGACGCCGTGCCAGCCGAGGAAGTAGCAGCTGAGTCAGCCGAGGAAGAAGCAGGTGAGCCAGCCGAGGAAGAAGCCGCTGAGCCGGCTGCAGCAGTTTGCAAGCGCACCGCGGAGAGACTTGGCAGGTGAACCTTCATTGCAGCATGACTCCTGGCGCTTCATAAGAATTACGGTTCTCTTGGGTCTAGAGCTTGGTGGTAGTAGGGGTATTGGGACATTTGGCAAAAATATGTCATCATCAGGGTCATCCTCCTGTTCAGAGTCGTCTGCAAAAAGGAGGCAAAAATAAAAGTGTGCCAACAGGTAGTGCTTTATTAGGACCAATCAAAACAGCTACAGCGTCACGTACCTCTGAGGAGCTCATAGTCGTAATCGTCAGTGAGATCAATTATGGCACCTTTTCCGTTGTTGCTTGTAAAGGCCGCACCATCTCCATTAATGCTTGTAGAGACCGATGCACCCATTGAACTGCAGCTGCTTGTAGAGGCCGATCCACCCATTGAACTGCAGCTGCATGTCGAGGCCGATCCACCCATTGAACTGCAGCTGCTTGTCGAGACTGATCCACCCATTGAACTGTAGCTGCTTGAAGCTGGTGCATTCGCCACCACCTCCACTATCTTTGCTCCACCATTAGCTCCAGTGGACACTGAGGAATAACACATGATAATCAGTTAAAATCAGTGCTATGTCCGTCACCGTCATGACCTCGTCAGCCGCATCACCGTCACCGTGCCCGACGGCCTCAGGCTGCCATCGCAGTCCAGCCCCAGGAGGGCTTATTTAGACAGCAGGTAGAGTCTGCCGCCGTCCTGGCAGGCCTTTTCTCTTACGGTTGGGCGCTTGGCTCAGGGGGTAGAGTGACAAGCAAATAACTGTAAGGTCGCGGTTTCGACCCTCCGGAATTCCTCTTCTTTTTTCTTTTTAGCCCGCCCTTCTGCTTTTAAAAAAG
>NW_026267543.1:4016-4331 GCF_000697945.3 Frankliniella occidentalis | reverse complement strand
AGGACCACCAGTACCGCCGTAAGCGTCAAGCGGGACGGTCGCTCCGCAAGTGTCAGCAGTTCAACAGTGTGGCAACAAGTAGTGAGCAGAGTGTGCATGATGCTTAGCTGTCTCGCCTGCCCGGTGTCTCCCGGTCACCTGCACCCGCAGCCCCTGGAGGTCCCAGCAGCCGATGCCCTCCTGCTCCAGTGCCTCTCCGTCCCCTCTGTGCCCTCCAGTCCCTACACTGCCCTCCTCCTCCTCCAGTGCCTCCCTGTCCTCTCAGTGCCCTCCAGTTCCTCCAGTGCCTCCCTGTCCCCTCAGCGGCCCCCCCCC
>NW_026267543.1:2670-3966 GCF_000697945.3 Frankliniella occidentalis | reverse complement strand
CTGGACAACGAAACGCCTGGTGCAAATCCTGGCGACCACCCCTAAGGGGGTGAAAGGGGGTAACAAAGAAATAGAGGTTGGTCCAAAGAGTAGGAAATTTTTTTATGGTCTTCTAAGGAGAAACTCGTGAAAGTAGAGCCCTGTGGGCGAAAATTTTGTCCGTTTGACTCTATCTTGAACCGTTTGAGCGCTAGAGTGCTTTCGACGAAAATATGGCGAAAATGACCACGTTGCACATAAAGACTTACAAGGAGGCGTCCAATCGTAAAATGTCAAAGGGAGTACCCCCCCAAAACAACACATTCTGAATTCGGAACTACCCTCGGATTTGCCGTATCTTTTACTGTTTCGGCCCTAGGTGGATATATTGAAAACAATAGCAGAAAGTCAAGTTTTAGGAGTGTTTGACAAACAATCTAGAAAGTGCGTGGGTTAACTTTTTGTAACCAAAGCAGAAGGGAGGGGTGTAGTCACGGTGTTGCCCCGTTACAGTTTTTTGTCATGTCCAAGGAGCAAATTTATAGGGCCGCAGGCCCACCACAGGACGCTTTATTTTTACTCAAATATGCAAAGTGATTTACCGGTCACATTATTTATTTGATGATGCACTTCAGTAAATCGCGAGACTGAAATGGTCGGGCCAAAGGAGCGACCATCGCTGCCGGCAGGTCAAGCAGGCCCGGCCCCTGCCGAACGGAGTTGCCGGCGCAGCGAAGTGGAGCTGGCAACTCCGTTTGGCGGAAGGGCGGGCCTGCTTGTTTTATTAGATCTATGGATAGACATACGTACGTACGTATATAAAAATACGTCTATTATACGTCGCAAATTAGGACATTATCCGTATCATGCATGGTCTATCTTCAGACCACAAGAAACGGCTAATAGACTGTTACAGATCTATGAAAAGATGTCTATTGGATGTATACGTCTATTTTTTGTGTGGGAAGCTTTTTTCGAAAAAATTAATTATTTGTTCAAAAAGTCTTGGAAAGCAATTTTTCAATGTGTAATATGGGACATAATACATCCATAATACTTAATAATACCCATAACCCCTAATAATACTTCATAATCCCCGATAATACTATAGTATCCATAATACTCATAATATCCATAATACTCATAATATCCATAATATATAATACTCAGTACACGGCTCAGGCGAGTCGGAGACCCCTCGCCTTTGTGTGGGTTGGGACGTCAACCTACCGGCGGGACCAGAGAGAGTGAGACAAATACGCAGACTGAAAGAATGGCAAACGTGGTATCGAGGTGAGGGGTAAAGGGGTGCGGGGG
>NW_026267543.1:1762-2389 GCF_000697945.3 Frankliniella occidentalis | reverse complement strand
CCCTAATAATACTTCATAATCCCCGATAATACTATAGTATCCATAATACCCAAAATATCCATAATACTCATCATATCCATAATATATAATACTCAGTACACGGCTCAGGCGAGTCGGAGACCCCTCGATGTTATTGATGCTGCATGGTTCTTCAACAACTTATCCCCTGCTAGGAAAAGACAATCTCCCAGAAAGCCCTAAAACACCAAAACAACAAAATCAGATTGGCAGAGAGGCAGAAATTGTCAATGCAAGTCCAGCTGTGTCAGTAATAATTTACTAATTTTTAATTTGTCCACAAGTCTGTTCTGTGACGAGAAGAGCCTGGTGTTAATGTTCGATCATGTTGTTTTCACTTTCCTAGTCTGCAAGGAAGATTCTGCAGTCTGCCCCTGGGTCTGTGACTCCTCGTCAACAGGAGCTTGCAACGCTGCTGCTTAAATTAAGTGCTAGGGTAAGTGAAAGTGCATTCCGTTCTTTTGAAACTATTTTTGTACCTAACGCAGTGAAGTTGAGGTTTCACGTATTTGTCAAATGTCAGATTCCAGCATCACCAAGGCCAAAGTCCAGACAGTCACCTAGTTCCTCAGTATTCACAACAGAGGTATGCTAAAGAATTTTATCTTA
>NW_026267543.1:0-688 GCF_000697945.3 Frankliniella occidentalis | reverse complement strand
CCCCGTGCCCTTGCTGAGGCTGGACCATAGTGAAACACTAGCATCGCAAAAGGAAACTTAGAGCTGCAGTTCGCAGTTATGGGACCACATTGAACATTAAAGTATGGGGGGGTTAAGCATAGGTTCGTCGATAGCGGGCGGAGGTTCCCTCTCTCGTGGCTTTCCTCAAGGCAAGTGCAAGTTGTAATTCTTTCGGACGGTTGTGATCGGAGACTGACACTACATGGGTAGGATTACTTCCGCGGGGGGTTGAATGAGAGGGAGGGGTGCTGTGCGTGGCTGTGCTGGCCGGTGCGTGCTCCTCACCTGGCTTGTACGCCTCCTTGTGCGCCGAGCCGCTGGTCAGCGCGCCGCCCTTGGAGGCCCGCTCCTGCATCTCCTGCTGGCCGCCTGCCCTGCCGCCCTGCTGCTGCTGCTGTTGCTGCTGGTGCTGCTGCTGCTCCGAGTCGGAGCGGCCGTGCTGGCCGGTGCGGTTTGTCACCTCCTCCAGGACGGCGCCGGCGAACATCAGGATGACGATGGCCGCGGAGACTCCCCTGCGGAGCGCAAGGTAAGGACGAGATGATGAGAATGGATGACGAAAGCAGGTGACTGCATGTAAATATGTGAATGATCCAACTCCGCCTCGGCTTCGCAATACTCTATCCCTCTACAGGACCACCAGTACCGCCGTAAGCGTCAAGCGGGA
>NW_026267542.1:255711-263849 GCF_000697945.3 Frankliniella occidentalis | reverse complement strand
TTTCACACATTTTAAGAATAAGTTTGAGTTCGATGATTAGTTCATCTGGAAGTATAACTAGTTTAAGTTCGATAGATAAAATAAGTTCTTTAAAGTATAAATTAAAAAGGTTCGGAGTCGTTTCAGGTCCTATACAGTGTTCATATCATAAAACCCCTTGGCTCAGGGTGAGTTGACGCCCCAGTGGCGGCTGAAGGTACGAAGCTTCTCCACAGGGGACATTGGTTCACAATCAGACAGATCGCTGTGATGATCGCTGCGCAGCCGTCTCGCGGTCGCGGACGAGGGCCCAGCTCCGGCAGCAGCTGTGAAAACAGATACGAAATTCACAAATCGTCCAACAAACGAATGGGAGTTCCTCTAGTCACACAAGACGTACCGGGTAGAGAGAGGCGCTTGTTCCGCTGCAGGGGCGTGATGATCTTGTGCTCCACCATGGGGTTGAAGGACACCTTGCGGTCCACGGTGGCGCCGGACGCGTGCGCCTTCTTGCCAGAGGGCTTGGCGGCCAGATGGGGTGCGGAGGCGGCCTTCATCGACTGAAAAAAAGGGCACACGTCAGCTTCCGAAAGCCAAAGTCACAGAATGTTTAGTGAGAGGGTTTACTCACCGGCTTGGGCTTGGGCGCCGTGCATGCGAAGTCGGGCCCCTTCGGGACAGTCAGCGGGCGAGCCTCGGGGGCCTTGGGCGCCTGGCGCTTGCGGGGCTTGGTGGCGCGGAGCAGGGCGATGTCCTCCATGCGCTCGCGGTGCTCGCGGGCGTCCCGCTCGAGCATCGCGCAGCTCTCGGCGTGCTGCATGGCTGAGCGGGCCTCCTCGCGGAACTCCTGCGCAGCTTTCTGAAACGAGGCAGGCAAGGCACGTCCGTCAGAATAAAATAGGGCAAGCAGGCAAGACGAGATGAGGGCAGGTGACGCTCACCTTCTCGCAGTCCGGGCAGCCGCGCTTGATCGTGCCGTCCAGGTTGCGGCTGAGCGCGGACTTGGGCAGCGTCCGGACGCAGGTCGGACAGTAGCCGTGGCCGCAACTCATGAGCGTGCCAGGCCCGTACCTGTCGCACACCTTGCACTGCACCTTGGAGCGCTGAAGGGACAGACGGCGCACCGGTCAGCAAGCGGGCCAAACTTCACAGGGCAGCAACAACCTCAAAACAACTTACCTCTTCTCTCGCGAGATCGGCGCGGACCGTGACAGCCAGGCGTCTCCGGGACTGTAAACACAACACAAGCGGCGAGGTTTGAGCATCAGAGCGACATCGTCGTCCTCGCCGCAGGGACGGCGGCTCGGCTGCGTACTACTCACCAGTTCACAGACGGGGCACTGCACTGCGGTCGCCCGGGTGCGCACACTCGGCTGCTTCAACACACACTCCTTGCAGAGCCGGTGCTTGTTGCACATGTCGTACGTGGTCACTTCCGAGGACCGTTTCGTCTGCCTGCACTCGGTGCACGTATCCTTCGGCATGCTCGACATGATTGACGCAAGTGATGTATCTCTGAACGACTGGGCAGTTTAAAATCTTGAAGACACGACCAACTCTGAAAACGGCGACACGCTCTTGAGCACCTTTCACGCTGCGACCTGCACTTGCTCCTGCTCACTTCCGCTCCCTACTGACTGGTGTGCCCGGCTTGGCTGAGGAGTGGTTGGGCCAAGGGAGATGTGCCGGTTCGTCCATGCGGCCAGGGTTCATAGTTTATGTCAAATAAATGTATTAGAAAGCTTGACACTGTCATTGCGGCGAGTGACGAGCAAAGCAGAAGTGAATCGATTACAGCTCAGGGGTGTTGAAAGATTTGTTCTCCATTTTGTAATGTAAAGTTTGAAGAGTAAGGTTGGCACCACACCCCTCGAAATCTCGCGCCCCTCTCCCCTTTCCCGCCTTTACCAGACAAACTCGCCCCGCCTTTCGAGGGAAGGTTCAAACCGGGCGGCGTCACGTCGTCGGGCAGCAACAGGACCAGCAGGGTGATCCCGCCCAGTGGCTAGTCTTCTCCCCCCCCCCTCTCTCCCACCTAATGCGAGTGTGACAAGCGCGGAGGTACGATAGCGCTGTGCGGAATCACAAGGTGTGAAAACCACTCGAGGACCCCGTCGAGGGCGGGTAGCGAGGTGTGCGATTGCGGGGGCGTGACTCGGGCCTCGTACTAAATCTTGACTCGTAGGTCCACCTGGGCCTGTTTTTCTATCATCGAACAGAGAGGTGCGCTATCTCGCGCAGTGGCGGTGCCTGGTGGCGGGGCGGCGGGACGGGCACGCGTCAGCCGGGGCGGCCCGCGGTTACCCGCGGCTGTCGCGGCCGGTAAGTGTGTGGGTGCGCAGCTCGGTGCACGGACACCGCCGAGTCAGTGCCGTTCGCGCTGCCGGGCCGAGCCGAGCCGAGTCGGGCCCGGGCCGCGACGTGTGTGTGTGTGTGTGGAGGGGCCCATCGCGTCGCTCGGGGCTCGCGGGGCCTCGCGGCCTCCCTCTCCTCCTCTGTCCAGCTCAGCCCGCCATCAGGTACAGTAGAGCGGCACGCCGGCCCGGCCCGGCTGTACTAGCTTACGTAAGGCAACGATGATCCAGCGAGCGCTCATCGGTAGCGCGACGCGCACGCAACTGGAGTAGCGTTTTGTCGCGTTCAAATGCCGGAAATAGTTGTTGTTTACAGATATACGATCCCAGTTTTTAAAAAATCATTTTATTATATTATGAACTTGAAACACGATGTGCAAAACCCGGCCTCTCTGCATCTTGATTTGAAGTCAGTGCCTGACACGTCAGCTTCTCGCGGCCCCACGGCCTGGTGGGAGGGGGGAGGGCTTCTCAGAGACCGGGTCACAGATGGAGCAGGAAATTTAGACACTTTGCTTGTTCCAAGAAACCTAGTCACATGCACGTGCACAACCGCACACTATCTTCTACGGCAACACAGCACTCTGACTGACTCCCTCATTGATCATTCGTTCCTCCTGCAGGTGGTCTCATGTCCGCCGCGGAGGAGCCCGCCAAGGGGCGCGGCCCTGGCCAGGGGGCCGAGCCGGGCGCGGGAGACGCATCCCTGGAGGCGGCGCGGCCGCCCCCAGCCCAACCGCCCCTGGCTGTGTCCACGGCGGGCTGGAAGTCCGTGCTGTGCCAGAGCCAGGCGGCGGCCGGCCTCATGTTCCAGACCCTGGTGCAGGGCATGGCACAGGGCTGGTCCTCGGCCGGGGTGGACAAGCTGACGCACGGGCACGGGCCATTCACGCCCTCGAGCACCGAGGTGTCCTTCATCGTGTCCCTGTTTGAGCTCGGCCTGCTCGTCGGCTCCGTCGTGAGTAGTACCTCACCTCCTCTCCTGTGGTTGTGTCCCCGGTGCTGACGGCGACCTCTCACGTGCTGCTCACGCCCCGCAGGTCAGCCTGCCGGTGTTCGTGCACCTCGGCCGCCGACACACGCTGCGAGTGGGCGCGCTCTTCTTCCTCGTCAACCTGCTGCTCACCTACTTCGCCACGTCCGCCGGCTACCTGTACGCGGCGCGCCTCCTGTCGGGCGCCGGCATGGGCGTCAACTTCACCTACTCGTCCATCTACCTCGGGGAGGTGGCCACCCCGCTGATGCGCGGTGTGCTCATCCTCGTCATGACGATCCTCGCGCCCTCGGGCCAGCTGCTGTCGTTCCTGCTCGCCCCGCACCTCGACTACTGGCAGCTCGTGAGCAGACCGTCGTCCCCCTCCCGGCGCCCCACAAACCCCCACATCCTATAGTAACCCCCCTCGTGCGCGTTTGCAGCTGGCGACCCCGACGGCGCTGCTGGCAGTGTGCGTGCTGCTGCACTTCTTGTGGACGCCGGAGACGCCTTACTTCCTCATGATGCACGGCCGCTACGACGAGGCTAGGAAGGTGATGCTGTGCCGGGTGTGGTAACCAACCCAACCACGCTCTCTAACTTTCATGGATTGCTTGATATCTAGCAGTATACAATTATTTGTTTAAACTGCCCGGTTTTCATGTTTTACTCACTGAGTTTGACGTTGTCCGCAGGTGCTGCTGAGGGTCCGGCGTGGCCACGAACCCGCCCTCGTCCTCCAGGAGATGGCCTCCATCCGCGGCTCGGTGGAGCGGCAGCTGAGCGAGGCCCAGTCCTGGCGGCAGACGCTGTCGCCGCCGGGCGTGAAGCGGGCCGCGCTCATCGTCATGGTGCTGAGCGGGTCGCCGGCCCTGTTCGGCGTCACCACCGTGCTCTCCTTCACCAAGCACATCTTCGACGAGGCCAAGACGCCACACGCGTGGCTCTCGTCTGATCTGGTCATCGGGGTCAAGGTGAGAGTGGCGCGGTATGCAGCCTTGCAGCCTGCACTCCCTCCATAGTGCACTTTTGTACTAAGACCTAACCGTCTCTGCCCGCAGATCGTCATGATCTTCGCGGCCATGTTCCTGGTGGAGCGGCTGGGCCGGCGAGTACAGCTCAGCGCCACGGCCTTCATCAACTTCGTCGCCATGCTGGCCATGACGGCGTACTTCCTGTGCTCCCGCCTCGGCGTGGACGTGCTGCCCGCGCAGTGGGTGCCCCTCGCCGCCCTGATCGTGTTCATGGCGGCCACCGGAGCCGGCGTCATCCCCGTGTCGCACATCCTGCAGGGCGAGCTGCTCAGCCAGCCGGCAAAGGTGAGCCGAGTCCCTGCAACCTTCCGCACTGTTGTCGGGGGAACCGGTCCCCGTCGTCCGATAAGGCACAAGGGCCAGAGTCCCGGGCTCGCTCTGGGATCAAGGGATCGCTCACAATAAACCCTCACCTCCGATCAATCTGCCAACAATAACTTATTGTTTTCTCTCTCGCCCGCCCGCCAGATGCTCGTGGCGCCCGCGGCCGCCGTGGTGCTCTCGCTCAGCTCGTTCGGCATCCAGGTGTTCTTCAAAATGGTGGGAGACTCGGCCGGCTACTACATCCCGTTCGGCGTGTACGCCTGCACCAATCTGTTCATCGCGCTGTTCGCCCTGTTCGTGGTGCCCGAGACCCGCGGGAGGACCCTGGTCCAGGTCCAGGACGAGCTGCGGGCGCGCGCCCTCCGCCCTTCCTCTTCGCGGCGCAACCTCTTTGACACTGACTAGACACCAAACATTCCAAAAAACTCTCAGGGACAAAAATACCGACTGAAAACCTCTATTGTTTTACAACTATTGAATTAAATTGTTGCACACAAAGTCTTTCGTCGAAACGTCCCCCCTGGGCATTGCCCGCGTGGAAAGTTCATGGTCCCAGCCGAGGAGGTCGAAATCGGTACTTTTGTCCGCTTCTTGACATAACTTTTATCTCTTATCGAGGCATGTGTGTGTCGTGCTGTAGCGAGCCTCGCTAAGCGTGTGCCAAAGATGTAAGTATTTCCCTCGGTGAGCCTGAAGGCACAGGGGCAGCGGGTGTTGTAAAGGTCCGTAAAGGTCGCATCGCCGCCGACTTGATGGACAGCAGCGGAGATGTGCTTACAGGGCATCAAATGTCAGACGGCGCCAACGACCCGCCGAGTCCTTGATTTGAAGTCGTTCGTATTGGTCCAATGTTCGAGGGCGATAGGGCCGCGTGTTGAAGTTGAAGTGGCGCTGGGCGCAGCTGCGGGCTGCGGGCTGCGGGGTCTATGAGGCGCCTGTGGGATCGGAGGTAGGCAAACCCTCTCGCACCTGTGCACCGCTGCGGCCTATCTCAAGGCTGGTCCTGGGAAGATGCACGGCATAGCATGTACCTGTGCAGTGTGGAAAAATTGCACTGTGTTTGATTCTGTTCGAGTTTTGCGTTTTGCTGATTTGTAAACGGCATACATTATCATTTGCCGTCCGAAGCCAGAGTCTTTTTTTCTTCTTTCTTTTTTCATGTTTATCTGTATGTTGATTTACTCATACCACATACTGTGGTCGTACGCCAACGCAGGAGAAAGCAATTTTCAGAGTCAAAACGGAGTGATAATGCCCTAGTCATTGTCGGACCATGCAGAGAGGACTCCACACGTTTTCACTACACTTACTGGCTGAGAGAAGTGCGGTTTGAGCCTGTTGATACCATTCGCGGGCCTAGCTTTACAGCTCCAGTTTAGAGCCAGAAGATGATGATAACGCAGGCGCACGGCCCCCACGGCCCCCATGTGACTCCGCCACCGCACCCCTTTCACGCTTATTGCACGAGACGGAATCCTAGCCTGTCACGAAAAAGAAGACTAATGATGTGCTGGTGCGGGTTTGACTAGGCAGCCTGCTGGGTGTCCAGGGCGGCCGTGTCTTTTTATAGCCTCAGTGGGAGCGAAGGGGGCGGCTGCACGAGTGCGGACCATTGTTAGGCCCTTGTGGCCAGCGTGGTCTCTCGTGACAGCTCGTGACCATACTGCCGCTGCGCTGATCTGCCCCCACTGCCCCTGCCCCCACTGCCGCCCCCGCTGGCGGGTCGGTCCAGCCCAGCAGCAGCCACAGGCGCGGTGGGCGGGCCAGTGCACGGCGGGCAGCGCCGCGGACAAGTTGAGGGCGAGGCTGGAGGGGTGGGGCAGGGCCCAGGAGGCAGGGTCGAGTGCACTGGTTCGCGACACACACGCAGGAGCCCCCCCAGAGCCCACCCCTCAGTGCCAGGCTGGACGTGCTCGCCGCTTCCCTCCCCGCGACGCGACAGCCGGCTCCAGCCAGACTCGCACAGCACGAGACGAGGTAAGGTCGCTCGCCCCGGACCGGACCCAAGGGTCGTGATCTATCATCCTTGACTTACTTGACTCACGTGAAACACGCAAACTTTCTCAAAAACTGGACCAGCGTTGCAAGATAAGTAGGCAGAAATTCACTACAAATACGACACACCTGTGTGTGAAGAGGGGCGGTAGGGACGGTGGTACATGCTCGCGTGTGTGTGTCTGTGGAGAAATTATCTAGTGGACGTGGACAGGGATCGGTAACGACCACTTCACGCGTACAGGTGAATCGTGTGTGATTTTTGCCTCCTTACTGGCAATATGAAACGAGACCAAAATCGGGTTTCAGAGAAGGGGGTGGGATGTGTGTTGACCGTGATCCATAGGAGGCGAGGTTCTGTTAGTTTTGAAGCGGATTCTCGTTTCAGTGTAGTGCACACACCGAGTGGGAAAGGGTATCTGGCTGTCATTCGCACAGCTCGTTGAAGAGATGCCAAACCAGCCGCAGACAACCGATAGTATTTTTCCAGACGCACCCCAAATAGTGAGCCGGTATTCGCAAGTTGGGCAGCGTGTTTGCTCACGTTACATAGTCTCTTCACAAACACTTGTCAAATTGTTTGGTCTGTCTCGAAAACAGCGTTGTTGATCCCGGTCGACTGCCTTCCTCTATTTTTCTTTCCTTGTCTCTTTCCCTTTCATCCCCTCTTCCCCGCTCTTTCTTTTTCATTCCTTGTCTCTCCCTCTCTGTCCTTTTCATCCTCTCCCTCTCTGCATCCGTCTCTCTCTCTGTGTCTGTGTCTGTGTCTCTCTCTCTCTCCATTCATCCCCGTGCGCTATTCTCGCGCTTTCTCACTCTTCTCGCCACCAAGCCTCGAAAATAAAATGACTCTGGAGCATTGCCCCGGCCCCCCGGCCCCGCCGCTCCGCGCAGCCCCAGAGCGGCAGCGCCCTGGCCCTTCTCAGGTTAACAACCGTGATCTAGTTTGGGTCGGAACCGAGGCAATCAAGAGGTGAATCGCCCTCTTGTCGTTGTGACGCATGCGTGCGGGAGGGCTGTGAAAATAGCCGGCGAGCAGGGCACTCCACTCCCCAGGGTGCTAATGAGAGAGGTCCCGGGGCGCTTGCCTCGCGTAGGGCGCACGTATTACTTGTTAAACTGCTGAATCACTTTAACTTTACGTTTTACCTAACCGTTGCTCGTCGTCAGAACAAAAAGGGTCCGTGAACGGTCGAAGAGCTTCTACCGATTTCGAAGTGAAAGTGATAAGGGAATTCTCTCGGCCTCTCCGTATCGCCTCCGGATTACCCTAGTGTTTTGGGATAGCCTCATTTCCCACCCAATAAAGTACTAGTTCTCCTACTACACTGGTGATAATTTTGTTCGCTGCGTAGACCCAGCTTTATTTTTAAGCACTATTGTGTTTGTGGATGATTCGCTATTTGTCGTTGCTATAATTTATATTTTATTATAATTTTTTGTTGCTCTGGCGCTTTGCACAGCAACTACTATACGTTT
>NW_026267542.1:253715-254596 GCF_000697945.3 Frankliniella occidentalis | reverse complement strand
CCCGCCCCACCCGGCCGGCCGGCGTACACAGCACCTCGTCCGCCTCGCCGGCCGCGCGGGGGAGCAGTAGCGAGCCTCGTCTGCTAGCGGTGACAGCCAAACTCTGCTGCCGAGCTGAGCTGCTGGTCGCCGGTCCCACCGGGTCGAGTCGTTTGGTTGTTCGCGTTCGCGCCGCCACTTCCACTTTGGCGCTCTCGTGCGGAAGCGGTAGAGGTGTCAGGGTATCGATACATCGAGACGGGGCATCCCCCTCCCCCCCATCGCGTCAGGAACGAGGGAGCAACTCGATGCGTGGATTTTTCAACAAGTGGACGTTCTTCGGTCTGTTGTGTTCCAAACGCAGCTGAGCAGACTACGCAAGGATCTCAAAGGTAGGGGTGTTCGCGGTGATAAAGAAACCGGAAGTCAGAGGGCGAGTATTGGCGCTCCGCGCCAACGTCTTCAGACTCCTCTTCCACCAGTCGAGAATAGGGGGTGGGGTGGGGGTGAGGGAGACCCTTCTCCCCGTGGCTTCTATTCCACCATCTGAAAGATAGGAAATTTGCTATTGAAAATCTTTGTTTTTTAGCCCCCCTCCCCTTGCCAGCCGGACCCGGCCGCACCTTAATACGTCCCTGTGTCCAACCCCCGCGACGCGCGCGAGATTCACCGTAACAGCAGTGGTGGCGCGGCGTGGATGTATAGCAGGAGAAGGAACACAGTGAGCTTTCCAGAAGAAGAGTTGGGTGTAGCGCCTTCCTGGGAAAGTTTATGCCAACCCCGGGTCCCGCTGCGCGGACTGGTGTCACGTTCCGCGAACAGTAGTAGTTCTGAGTGGCAATGTCCCTGCCGGGGCCGCCGCCCGGCCAAGATTGGACCCCGCGAGAGGGAGGGGGCGGGCG
>NW_026267542.1:251720-252450 GCF_000697945.3 Frankliniella occidentalis | reverse complement strand
CGGGGTGGGGCGGGCCAGGGCCAGGGAGGAGATAAGCTGTCCGGGAGGCCGAGAAGTGCGCGAGCGTGCCCAGATGTAGTAGCACCAGCTCTCTTTTCGCCCTCAGATGCGGAATGGAAGGGATAAGAGTAGTTGCGAGAGTTTTTCTCCGCTTCCGATCAAACCCCACTTTAGCGGGCGATCAGAGACTGGGCAAACAGCAAAGCGGCAAACATGTTATGCCATATGTCCTGTAACTCCCCTTTCCCCCGTCCACCCCACCCCACCGCTCAGCCCCCTCCCCTCGTTCCACCCAACTCGAGTGCCGTGCAACGTACAGGCGTGGCTGTTTCGCTAATGTAGAGGGGGTTCGAGTCAGAGGCTGCCCTTTGGCCTAAAGTGACGCGAGTCTCCCGGAGGCCCGGAGGGGGGTCTACTTACTCGATGTGTCGGGTGCGGCGGGGTGCCCTCGCCCTAGTGCCTCCCCCCCACTTTCGGTGCCGTATGGCTCCAGTGGCAACCCCTTCGCGCCCCAACTGCGCCAGCCTGCTCTCCCGCCGAGGGGTTCGCGCGACCCCGACGAGCCCTACCCCAGCCACAACCAAGCCCAGCCCAGCACAGCCCAGCACGGCTCAGCCCCAGCTCCAGCCCAGCGTGGCCCGCTTGATGGAATAAGTGGTTCATGCCATGCGTGGCCAAGCCAGGCAGGTCCTGTGTGTGGCGGGCGTGGTGCAGAGCCGGACCGGGGGGG
>NW_026267542.1:246119-249878 GCF_000697945.3 Frankliniella occidentalis | reverse complement strand
TGTTTCAAATGTGAGAACGCCTTAAAAATGTTTGCTTACCTGGCCACTGGGCACTTCAACTTGCTTAGCTCTCTGTCTTTATGGAATGTTGAATATGCATAAACAACTTGTTTGTGAATGTTCAATGTCCTGTTCCAATAAGCGTTTATGCTGAGACTCTCTGCAATCTTGTTGTTTAAGAAATGTCAGATTATGTTAAACCTTTATTCTAATTTCTCAAAGTGTCTTTATACCTGTGATAACTCTCAGCAGTATTTAAAATAATATTAGATGTATTGTGAAGTGACATTGCTTTTGCTTTATTTATGTTTACTTGTCTTTAATACGAAAGCCACCATCAAAAGTTTTAAAAATGGCTTCTTTTGCTTCAAGCAGTTTGTGGAATGAATGGAATGCCTTGTTAAGTCGATGAATGCTTTACAAGCTGAAAAGGGGATTGCGTTGCATGTAAACAAGGAAATGTGATTGTAAAATTGGGATGCTAACAACTTGGTTTGATGATATTACTACTTCACAAACTTCTTTGCAATGTGTGAACATATTGGAATTTTCTTTTCTTACGTTGTTTCAGGTTGAGTACATGAGTTGGTGACAAATGAAACCAACTTATTTTACTTATTGCTGTATCCAAACTTTTGGAGTTGGAAGAAATTCTTATTTTGTCATATTATATTTTGTGATATTGAGAAACGTTCAGACACATCCATTTGTATTATTAACATCTTTCTCTATCTATTATTACTGCTCATTGAGAAAGTCTGTATGGTCGATCAAATTTTCAGAAAATTAAAATTTTAATATTGCTAAATCAAAAAGTTATTGCCTATTCTTCTTTTACCAAGAAGGTCTTTTTGTTGCACGGGGTATAGATAGACAGCACTGCTGCCAAGGGAATACTCCATGCCGACCACGATTTACCTCCCCCTCCTCCCTCTGCCCCCCTAACCAACCACACGAAGATCGAGCCGAAAGGAATCAGGACATTCCTCCTCTGATCGTCGAAGAATGTGAGGACGGATACGTGATCTGAGATGCTAACACGAGCTCGTCAATAATGCAGACGACGGAGGGTGAGGCCGAGCGGACACGAAGAGAGACGCATCCGATGCCAGATTAAATGCCTGGATTTTGAAGGCATTGGAAATATTCCAGGAAAACGTATGAACGGGTGCGGTCAAATAGAAAATGAGAGTATCCAAGAGAGGCGGGGACATCGATCCAGATGCCTTGATAGTAAACACAAGGATGCGTCGGGGATTTTCATGGACCTATCATAATCACTGCCTGACAATGCTCCGGCAAAGACATTTCGAAGCTTAAATTAAGTGTGATTTCTTTCTGGCAGCCGGTGTGCTCACGGCCATCTGGTTCGAGGAACAGCGTGTGTGGTGTGTCATTCCCTTCGGTCCTTAGGCGTTCGAGTCACGTGCCTGGCCGTCTGTCCAAAGCGGCGCAACGCGCAACAAAGGGACGGAGAAGAGGGGGGAAGGGGGGGGAGGATCTCTGGACCAAACGCAGCGCCGCACCCTGCGGTGCGGCGAGGGTTGTTGCGGACACACGTCTCCTACACGTCTCCCGCCGACGCGGACGGAATACACCGTCTGTCAACGACAAGGTGCTCGGCACGAGCTGTTTCAGGTCCAAGCATCGCCCCGCCAATCATGATCGCTTACGCTGTCCGTCATACCAGGTGGCTGCTTAACCCCGCGCACTTCTGTAGTTGGACTGCACCGCACGCACGAGTGCGGGTGGGTTGCCTACTCGACCAGCCCGTAAGGCGCCGTGGACAGGGGCGATAGGCAAGCCCGCCCGCACTCCTGCGTGCGGCACAGTCTAACTACAGAAGTGCGCGGGGATAATCAGCCACCTGGTGTAGGGGCGCAACTGGGCCTAGCACAGTAGAAGGCAGGCGTCGAGGGTCTGAGGCCGAGGTCGGCTTTGACGACTACTGGATTTATAATAATCAGTTCTCTCTGTCCTCATCCTCATCCATAGCTTGGGGCGGGCGCAGATGGATCCCGAGGAGGATCAACCCGCTTGTCTGCGCGAGGTGAGGAGCTGCTGCTGCAGACTCGTGCCGATCAGGTTTCCGATTTCGAGAGGAGGGACCCTTTAGGAAAAATATAATAGGCGTGTCCTTACACATCAAAGGCCCCCAGCGTCTTTCCAGTGACGCATGAGGACCAGCGCCGTCGCGCTGCTCCATTTCTCGTGCGGGACCCTCGTTTACCCGCCACTCTCGACCCCCCGTCATTGTTCTTTGCGAGTACCGCAAATTCAGCACAGCGCGGTGCTCTCCTCCAATTTATAACGCGGCATTGCAACAGGGCCTTGTTGAAATGGAGGGGGAAGTCCCACTATTTGGCGTTGGGAAGACACGGTCGTTCGTTGCCCTTTGGCAGTGAATGGTAGATTCGGTCGTGTAATTCACAATCGGCTCCCTTGTTAAGGCCCCATCCGCGTGGTACTTACATTACGGAGAGTCGGAGTGGGGCGAGCAGGGGCCTCATAGATTCAAGATTCATTCGCGTATTGGCGCGGTCGCGATTCCTAACGCCGTGCTGCCGCGCGCGGCCAGAGCGAGAAGCTCGTCTGCGCATGCGCGGCGCTGGAGTGGGGAGGGTGGGTTTGTTCTGCTCCTCGACCGCCTCCCTCCCCCTCCTGTTCTCTCTCTCTTTCTCTTCAGTGCGCCGCTGGACGGCATCCCGGCCAGACGTGGGGTCTCGCATGCGCCTCCTCGACCGACACCGACCCGCGGGATGCCGAGTCACGGACTGGCGGTTCTCATTTTACTCGCAAACTGAACGGGAGTTCTCATTCTGTTGTGTGGGAGTGTGTGTGTGTGTGTGTACCCTCCTCCGCGTGCGCACCCCAGTTGGAACAGGCGGAAACCGGCGGGAAGCGCCTCATTTGATTGAAGTTGTGAGCGTGTGCGATTTGTTGGTGTCGAAGTGTGTCGCTGTCATCGCCGCTGTTTTGGTAACACCTGGCTTTCGTGCAGTGACTTTGCCAGCCCGTGTGGTCAATAAGTGAAGTGTGTGGTGATCCCCTGGAGGGAGAGAAGACCAGTGAAGGCAACAGCCGGCGCTGAAGTGTGACCGTGTGCGTAAATGACGCAAGTGTGCTCCCCTCGGCGGATGGGATAAGCCGCTGCCTCAACCGCTTCTCGCCGTTCTCGCACTTGCCTGGAATCAAAATCATTTCGAAAATGCCCCAGCAGGAGTTAAGCGTCACGCCAAACACTCAGGTGAGTCCGCTTCTTCAACGCCGGGCGGCATTCCCTCGGAGGGGAAAGGGGGGGGGATTGTCAGGATTACGTCTCATTGGGACTGAATGAATGTTCCACGCGGTTGACGCTCTCCTCTGTAGGCAACCTCGTGTGGGTGTCTCGCCTCTTGCGTGGCACGCACCCCGTAACGTGTACTTCCCCAGTGACGGCCGCACAGGTGGAGTTTATCGGAGGAGCAGGAGCAGGCCTCGTTTGGTCTACATCGCCTTATACTTGCGCGCTTAATAGGAGCGCTGTGCTGCGCGGGGCGAGATAATCGGCCGTCGCTCTAAAGCATTCTTTAGGGGGCCCGGCCGCAGGAATACGGACCAGATACGGTGACTGAATACCGGCCCCCCCGCACCGCGCCCGCTCCCCCCGCTGGCCCTGCGCGCGCCCCCCACCACCTCCGCTTGAGTTGCCACTGCGATCGGCGCGTCCTTCTTCTCTCACTTCCTCCTCTTCTCCCTTCCATCCCTATCCTTCGTGCG
>NW_026267542.1:241310-242628 GCF_000697945.3 Frankliniella occidentalis | reverse complement strand
TCACATGTCAAGTGGACAGGCAAGCCGGGCGGAGGGCCGGGCGTGGCCGGGCGGGACGGGGCGCGGCGCGGCAGGGCGATTCGGGCCGGGGGCGTGAAGAGCGAAGAGCCGCGGCGCTCTCTCAAGTGGCTGGGCTGGGGCAGGGGCGCTCTCAAGGGTCGCAAGAAACCATTCGGGAACACGGCGACGACTGAACCTGTCATGTTTGTTAAGATAGCGGCAACACTTTGTGGTAGACAGCGCACAGCGCACAACGCACAACGCACAACGCACAACGCCACAGCCCTCCCCACAGAATATATACTATAGGCAGACTGGGCTTCGCTGGGCTGGAGCTGAGCTGGCTAACGGGGAACTAGAACTTGATCAACGTCAATCGGCTTATCATAACTGGAACGTTAATCAGGTCAATCGGCCATCTTTATCAAAACTGGAAACTTTTACCTTCGGGTAGAGACAGCCACAAGGGACTGTCTAAAAATTGTAATTGTGGAGTGGATGGGGCAAGCAAGCAAAACACGGCGACATGAACACCCCAACGACAACGACTGCACTACACGTGTAAGCGGAGCCGCGACTAATCACGTCCTCGAGGACGACGCTTTGGATATGGAGTCCCGGACAAGAGTTTGGGGATGATGAAGCGAGCAGGCAGCTGCGACGGGCGTCTTGCAGCAAATGGAGCCGAAACGCGATTCAGTCCGTCCCCGTTGCCGAGTCGCACACCTTCGCGCTGTAGGCCAGCTATGGGGCTGGACGCCGTCGAGTTGCGCCGCGTGTTGTCGCCGCTTTTGTTTGGCTCGGGCCCCTCGCCATTGTGGGGCCGGCAGCAGCGGGCTGAGCTTGCGCCATGCCATCATCGGTAGGGCTGCCAAAACCCCGTCCCGTGTGCCGCGTCCCGCATCGTGGCGAGAGCTGCCGGTGCGTGCCGCGGGGACGTCGCGACCCGCGGGACGTTATCACGGGAGGGGTCCCCCCCGCCGCAGCGGCGCGGACAAGACGGGCCTTGTTGTTGGCCGCGATGAAAGGGCCCCTCTGTCCTGCCGACTGCTGCCTCCAGGGCGCCGCGCGGCCGCCGCGCCGGACTCGACCCGTGCGCGGCGTCGGACTTCTGGGAAAGTAAAATGAAGAGACGAGGTCACGAGCAAAGAGGGGACTTGGGCTTTAATTAAGGACTTGATGCACTCCGCTCCCGCGCGAAGAGGCATAGGCGGCGCGGCGCGGGCGACGCCCTGGAGTGGTTGAACGCCCTCCTGGCCTGCCCCGCCCCGCGCCCTGTGCCTCCCCGACCAAAACAACCCCTCGCCCGAATCCTCCC
>NW_026267542.1:237877-241260 GCF_000697945.3 Frankliniella occidentalis | reverse complement strand
GACCGGCGGGGCGGGGTTGTTGGACCCGCATACCCTGCCACCCGCATCACATCTCGCCCAAAGTGGTCAACGCGAAAGTGAGCATCTAGCGGGGAAAGGCGTGCCGACATCGCCATGTGGCGAAAAGACCCTGCCGCGGTTGCGAAATAGCGCGCCATTCTCCCCGGCGAACTACTGCTCTCTCGACCAACGCTTCATACACACTTTGTCAGATTTGCCCCCAAAGTTTTTGGGCGGGTTGGGCGGTTCGCAGCCGACCGCCCAAAGCTCCGGTCGGGTTTAGAGTCGAGGTGTGAAAATTCCTGAGAGCTGTTCCGGGGCAGTGGCCGCTAGTGATAAGGCCCCGCCTGCTCCTGGAAGGCTTTAGCCCGGCCCTGCGCGGCCCTGCAGTCGGGCTCGGCGGGCCCACGTTCCCACACCACGGGCCGTGTGGTCAGAACCTTATCTAGGATGGGATGGATACCCCGTGTCCTCAATCCCCCTCCGGGACGGCCGGCTCCCCGATGGAGTCTCCCGGATAGCTTGTAAGCCCGTCCAGACCGGAGTCAATAGGGCATAGTTCGCTACTATTTCCCCGCGCACCCCTCGCCTCCCGTCCTTCCAGCTTGCAGGTCCCGCCACTCTGGCAAGCGATCCCGCGGCGCCGCGCCGCCGCGGTGCGTCCACTTCATTTGCAGGGGCCTAAGTGCTGCCGTAAGTTCGACACGAGTCGATGCCTCGGCGGTATCTGGAAACGCAACCCACCCGGCGGCTTAGGCCGCACAGCTGCCTTTGCCATGAGAAACTGCTGCATAAAACCGGCACCTCCCCCTTCCCTCCTCACCTCAGCCACCCCTTCCCCTTCCCCGCCTGCCCGCCGGCGGTCCCGGGTTGCCGGGGCTGCTGGGGCGGTCGCCGTGCGGGGCCCCTCGACGGCCCCATGACGGCCCTGTCCGCCACCCTCAACACAAAATGGCGTGGCCGCCTCGAGCGTTTATCTCCGGCAGTAAAACATGTCATTTACGAGTCTGGTTGGGCCCCGCCGCGCCGCCGGGCCCGGGCCGTCCAGCCCATCATGCATATGGCGCTGCTGCTGCGTGCAGGACTCGCCGAACGTTACATAGGATTAGAAAACCCTAGTGCCGGCCGGACCAGACGGGAGCGGCGGACTCTTTCTTTTATTTGCACCATCGCGGCGTCCGGGGGCTGCCTGCATGAGCTCCGCTCAGTGCCTTGTCCTGGTCGCCGCGCCGCGGGGCTACCGCAGGCTCCGGAGGCGCGCCGAAGCTGCTGCTGCTGGTGGTGTGGGGAGGAGCCGCCAAAGAGGCTCCTGGCTGCGATAAAAAGAGTCCTCGTCTCGCAGGAAAAATGATAATAACCCCACCGCTGGCAGATTTCTAATCACGAAACGCTGTACGTGTCGATGGACGGCGCGGCGGCGCCACGCGCGGCCGTTTGTGTCGCCGTAGCGTTGCTGCGCGGCTATATACGCCCTGCCGACGTCACGCCTCGCGAGCGCGCGCGCGCGCCGTGTCACGCCCGTGTCACGCTGTCACGCCCCGCGTCACGCTCGCGGGGCCCCTCCCCGCGGCTGCACCACGGCTGCACCTGCGCCGCCCCGGCGGTCTCGCCGCTGTGCCGCGCTGCGTTGCACTGCTGCTGCGTTCCCAGAAGCCCTACGACCGGCGGCTCGTTGTGTTGTTATCGGCGAGAGTCGCCTGTAGGGCTATTACGACAAGGCTCCCCGGTACGCCGGTCGCCCGCCCGCCCGCCCGGCGGGGAAATGCTGCGTTCTGATTGGTCCGTTCGTATGACTCCAGTTCGGCGGCGCCTCGGCCGCGCGACACATCGCCCCTTATGCGCTCAGTGCGCACCCAGCGCACCAATCAGAGAGCAGCATTTCCCCGCCGGGCGGGCGAGCGGGCGGGCGACCGGCGTACCGGCGTACCGGGGAGCCTTGTCGTAATAGCCCTACAGCCAACGCAAATGCAGTGCGACGGCCGAGCCAGGTGCCCACGTCGCCAGAATCGAAACGTTCCGTTTCGCTGATCCCTCACGTTTTGTGGCTCGGTGCTGCACTTTGCGGCGAAAAGCGTGTACGAAATGCATACGAAGGCAGTCGCAGCCCCCTCCAGCCACAGAGGCAGAGCCGGCTCCCACGTCAGGGCTATAATTTGCGGCAAAAAACTGCGTTTGAACTCGAGTATTCGTGTTCTGGTTTGCCGCTGCTCGACGGTAAAAAACAGACACGGCCGTGTTCCTCGAACGTCCTCGCCGCGACTTTACGTCTCAATTAAGTCAAATCAGCTCTGAGCGCGGCGCGGCGGCGCGGGTCCCCCCCAGCAGCCAATCCTTGGATCTCCGCGGAGATACACGGGCGAGCAAGTGTGTTGTAGCGAGGCGGGGCATAGCAAATAGCCCGCGGCTGCGATCTGATACCGCGCGCGGAGAGGCTGGTCGCGTGCGCGCGCGTGTCCGCGGTCCGGTCCGCGGGCCGCGGGTGCCCTTCCTCCCGTGTCGCGGCGGGTGCGCGCGGCGCCGCCCCCCGCAGCCCAGCCCAGCCCGGCCCGCGCGCCCCACAGCTGGCGCTGCGCTGGCGGCCGGCCGGCTGGCTGTCCGCGTGGCCTCGGGCGACTCGGGCCGGGCCGCGGCGACACACTTACGCGTGTCCAGCCCGGGCCGCGGCGCCGATCCCGCCGATCCCACAACTCGCGTGCGACCGCCACGAGGTGTCCGTCCGCCGGGCCTCCGCAGGACGGCCGCCTGACGGCCACCTTTATGGTAAAAGGTACCCGCGGCGCTGCTTTCCAAAAATAATAATCGCCCGCAGTAAAAGGACCCGTCAGCGGAGCCGGGCCGGGCCCGTCAGCGACTCCAGGATGGGCCCGGGCGGCGAACCGCACACCTTTAGGCCCTCCCGTCCGCCGCGGCCGCCCGGCCGTGACCTTGAGGAGGTGAGGCAGGCCGTCCGTCCGCTGCCCCGCACTCCGCACTCTGCCCCTCGCGGTGCGTGTCTGATGACCGGCTTGCGGGGCCGCGTCCGAACGGCCCGTGCAGCGGTGGTGGTGGTGGCCCCGAGGATGATCACGGCGGAGTGGGAGAGCGAGGGCGAAAAGGCTCACTATCCAGACGCGGCCGGGAGCGTCCAGGCGTCACATCGGGGCTCTGCTGCTCGGGCTGCTCGGCGCTCGGCCACCACGGCTGGCTCGGCCCGGCGGCGCACAGGGCTCGAGAGTCCAGTCCAGATCAGAGAGGGGCCCAACTGCTCAGCGCCGCTCAGCGCATTCCACAAGAGCGACGCGGCGGATGCGACTCGGCGGGGGTCGTCGCTTCGGGAGCTCCGCTAGCGGGCGCGCGAGGGAGAAAGCAAACGTCAGCAAACGCCCACATACGGCTCCCCCCCC
>NW_026267542.1:232145-235617 GCF_000697945.3 Frankliniella occidentalis | reverse complement strand
GGGGGGGCTCCGGCGTCCGAGAGTCTGTCCTTGTCTTGTCGGAATGAATGAACACATGTGCGGGCGGGCGCGCCGGGCCAGACCTCGGCGGCTTCTCCGAACGACGGGCTCAGTCTAGTACAGGGGGTGGCAGTTATCCAGAGCGACCGACATGCACGGGGCCCAGTGTGGGCCATTCCGGCCGTATCCGGTCAGATGGGCGGGGGGCGTGTCCGAGGCCGTGTTCTTCTAATTTCCTGCTGCGCGCTCGCTCGCAAGCCGTGGGAGCAGACACCTCGGCGTCGCGTCGCTACCGGACAGAACAAGCATCGGCCGCCCGGATTGAGTGCTCCCGGCTCGCGCAGCCCGCGCCGTGGGCGGGTGGGGCCTAGGCCCAGGGGCCGCGGGTGCAGCCTCATCACGGGCCGGGGCCCGCGGGGCGTAACGCAGCCCGCAATTTATCGCTGGATGCGCACGCCGCACATTAAAGTACACACACACACACACATAATGCTGTAAAAGGTTTTACTAAAATACGTAAGAAGTTTACTACTATGAAGTTTAGGCGACTAAATGCTAAAGATACTCAATGTATCGTGACAAAAATCTATATGCCGTAAAGGTTGTTCCCCCATGCCAAGCAGCAGCACCTGGTGGCTGAACTGACTGAACAAAGCCCCTTGCACCGTCGCGGTTATACTGTACCGGGTGCACACGTGTGGTCGGGTTGCATACTCGTACGGGGTTGGGAGACGCAGAGCCAGACGCAGCCTCACCCGCTGTGAGTTTCAACTTCAAAAAGGGTTACATATCAACGACTGCCAGTTCATAGCGAGTGCACGAGTGCATAGCACGTCAGTCGCAGCTCGCAGCTCCTATAGTGCTGCATCGTAGCGGGGGCGAGGGCCGCGGGGCTACCGTGTTTCAGCAGCGATCATAACCATCAAACCCCGACGACGGCGCACCCCGCCCCGCCCCGCCCCGCCCCGTCCCGCCTCGCGACGCCTCGTAGGAGAACCGAACCCTTTTCGACGCACTCTTCTATTTCGGTTGCGTTATTTATTGGCGAGCCCCGTCCGGGCGCGGGCGGGCGGATAATGGACAAGGGCAGGGCGGGGGCAATGACCAGAGAGGTGAAGGGGTGAGGGCCCGCCCCCCTGCTTGCTCACGAGGTTTATTGTAAACCCAACACTACTCTTTTTCTACTTTCCTTTGAAATTTACTGTACTTGGGACGCGTCAAAATGGAAGCTCGCATACGTGTTGTCGGTATTTTCAAAGCAGTGAGTCGCCTGTCTCTCGCTCTCTCTCGAACTCTTCCCTTCGGTACCAGATTCCGTGCGCTGCGCACAGCGGGAGTCTCCATTCAGGGGCCTTTCGGTAAAGGAGCCATTTAGTCCTTTTTATTTTTAAGTTTGTTCCCTGAAGGCGGCCTAATGAGTATGGACGACGCTCAATTTGTTAGTTGGAGCGCGCAAGGCAGAGGGAGGATAGGGGAGGATGGGGTGGGGAGGGAAGGCAGGCTTAGCTCGGAATGTAAATGCCCTGTTCGTGCGGTAACGTGTGAGGGGGGCGATCGAGACAACGGGATGGCAGTCACTCCCGCGACCCTCCCGACCTGTCGCGGCCGCTGCCCGTCACTCAGAGAGGAGGGCCCGCTCCCGCGGGGCGCTACTCCGCCCGGCCGTGTAGTGTATCGCTGCGAAAACACCACAAAGCAACTCGGGGAAATTTTCTATTCCCGCCGGGCCGCGGTGCGTTTGGGACCCTCCTGCAGCGCAGGACCTCCGCGAGGACCTGCTCTACGATGAGGACCCCGGCAGACGTGCCAAAGCAAATACAAGCCCGGCGAGAGAGAGCTTGTCGAGTAGGAGGAAGGTGCATCCCTGGGAAGCGACGCCCGCCGCCCTCCGCTGCACCTGTTGTGGACCCCCCCCCCTCCCCGCAACCCCAAAAGCCCGCCCGCCGGGGTGTGTTTTCGCCGCCGGCTGTTGGTCTGTCGGGTATGGAATTCGCAGGACAAACACGGCATATGGCAGAGTGCTGCCGGATTCACTCTGCCTGCATGTCCCCGCCGAGGGTTTGCTCAGGACGGAAAGGGCACCGGGAGCGCAAACAGAGACATGTGCATGCCAGCGTGCGTGCGCGACGTGTCCGCGGTCGCGTCCACCGCGGCACCCCTTCGGATTAGGAGTGGCGTGGCGTGGCCTCGCGTCCATCGCGCTCCACCAAAGATAAACATGAATAAAATTTGTCCCTTCTATGCGTGATGGGCCGCTGCCATGTCCTGCCCTGCAGGCGCAGGCCCTGTGGCCCGGGCCCGCCTGCTCGTTGCGGGGGCGTGTGGGACTGTGTGGCAGACGCCCTGCTCCCGCTGCGGCAGGATGCCCATTTCTCTTCCGAGCTGCCACGCTCGGGTTTTGTGGTTTCCACGAACATCACGCAGTTTTTGGACTGCCGAGGAATAGTAGACTCCAGGGGTCATTTATGAAAGGAATGCACAACTAGTTTGACACACGCGTTTTAGTGCCAGACTCTCCGAGGGGGGCGCTTGCCGAGTCTGTCTCTCTCTCGCTCCCTGTTTCCTAATTGATGGGCAGTCCCCAAAAAGTAAAGTGTTGTCGGGCGGGCACACTGTTGGGGCGGCAGTGGGCCCGGCCCGGCATCATGGCCCCACAGCCTATGGCCCCAGCCCGGGCCATGCCGGGGCCCTCACGACCCCTGGCGGGGCCGCGCGGGGCCGGGAAGGGCGGTGCCTACTTTACTGTGGAATTTACGGTCAGAATACATGTTTGTTCTCCTTCTCCCTCGCCTCGCCCGTCCCGGACTCCTCTCGCTCTCCAAACACCCCGCCCCGCCTCGCGTCCGTACTCTGCGCTCCTTGGTCATTCTGTGTTCGGCCGCACACATACGCCCTGCGCACGGCTCATGCCCGCGAGTGGCCGTAAATCACCTTTATTCCCAGACTAATTCCATGCGAGAGTCGCCCGCCGGCCCTGCCACGTTACCCTAAAAGGCAATACGGTCCTGCGGCGAGTGAGGAGTTTCTTCTTTCGCCAGTCGAGGCCAAGGCAAAGAGGAGAAATAACAAAAAATCCCCGTGTGTTGTGATCGGCGTGCAGGCAGGACCAAGAAGAGGGTTGAGGTCTATACCCTGAAGATCGAATAATTAATTTTGGCTTTACGGTCATGAGGCGAGAAGGTGACGGGGTCCCCCGCCTGACCCGGGACCCCGCTGCGGAGACCGACTACCCGGGCATAAAGGCAGGATTATTGCACCGTCGATTCTCGATCTATCACTCCCGATGAGATCGGCCGCCCAGCGGGGAGCCGCTGCCGCCGGGCCGCTGCAGCACTCGCTCGTTCGGAGCTGAGCGCCGTTTCCAACGCCGAGACAATAAATTTGGCGATTTATCGTCCCCAGCCCAGGCTGGTGTTCGGGTCTGGTGGCCTTTTTACTGTTGCCGTCGTGCTATCAGGTGGCGCCCCGCCCT
>NW_026267542.1:229134-232095 GCF_000697945.3 Frankliniella occidentalis | reverse complement strand
CGCCCCGCCCCGCCACCCCTGCCAGCTGGCTGTCAGGTCCTTATATACCCCTCCGATAAGATACACATTGTACACACAGGCAGGCCCTCCCCGCCCCGCCAGGCGCGGCAGCCGAGGCGGCAGCCCCCGCCGCCCAATTAGTTGAGCCACGGCCGCGAGACGCGCCCCATGCTGCAGCCCGTGCCCTCCCCGGTGCGTTCCCGTGCCGCCGTCGCGCAGACGACGATGAGGGCGGCCGCCGCCGTCGTCACCGCGACGACGCCCTGGTGGTGAAGTAGTGCACCCGCGGCGCCGCGGGTGGTGTGCGACCCCGCGCGGAGCCCCTGCGTGCTGGCCGCCGTGCCCTGCCCTGCCGCTGTTCCTCTCGCACCCAGGTGCCAGCGGGCGCCCCGCCCGCCCCTCCCTGTCGACACCCGCCGTTCGCCCGTCAGCAGCAGCAGCAGCCCAGCCAGTGTGCCGCCGGCCCCTCCCGCGCCGCGACGCCCTTCGCGCCGGCGATGCCAACACCTGACGCTCGCGCCGCCCTGTAGCGCCGCCGCCGCCCGCCCGTGGGCCCCGCGCCCGCGCTCTGCAGCCGCCCCCGGTCCAGGAGGATGCGACCGCCCTGCTGCTCCGCGTACGCGGACCTGCGCCCGTCCGCGCGCTGGGTGAGGCCGTCACTCTGTTGTTGTTTACAACGAGTATGTGGAGCAGGTCGCGCTATCGGCGCCGCGCGCGCACCTTGGCCGTGGACTCCTGCGCGCCGCGATACGTAGCCTCGAGGACCTGCCGAGGAGTGCACTTTATCGGCAATTCTTCAGCCTCGCCCACCGACTGGCATGGATTTTATTTTCTACCGAAGAGCAGACGGTCCCCGGGCGGGCGGGACGGCGGGACGGGTGTGAGAAACAGGTCTCTGTCGTCTCTCGGGGCGCCCCCTGACCGCAGCCCGTACCGCCCCTACCCGACCCGGTGACGGCCGCGGCAAAGCAAAAGTCGACCCGTAAAGTGCCGCCCCGCCACCACCCCGTCCCCGCGCCTGCCCCGCTCGGGTTTCAAAGCTGGGGCGCCGTTCGAACGTCGCCCCGAATGACGGATGTGCGGCCACAGGGGCGGACCAGGAAGGGGGGGAGGGAGGGGACCGTCACCCACATGGGCTCGGCGAGGGCAGGGCGAGGCCCTCAGGCCGACAGGTACCCCAGAGGCCTTAGTGGAGACCGAGCTGTCGCCGACGATCCTATGTGTGTGTGTGTCTCTCTCTCTCTCTCGCTCGGGGAAAGGGCGAAAACACATGCGAATAAGGTATATATGCCGCCCGGACAGAGAAATATACAACAAAAAATACAGGGAGAGATTTTGTTGCGTCTGAGCGCCGCCGCCCTTCCCTTCCCGAAAGTGAGGACGGCACGGCCTTTGTGCGGCCGACGGCGACGCGACGCCGAGGCGACGACGCCGTCGCACGTACGGAAAATAATACAAGAACGCGCTCTCCCTGTGCTGGGTGGGCTTTGTAAGCTAATGAGCGGGTCCCTTGCGAGGCGGCGAAGCCGGGCCCCGTGGTGGTGGTGGTGTCCTGTCTCGTGACCTGCCGGCTGTAATGCGCCCACGCCATAACGATGTCAAAACAATAACGTTTCGACGGAGATTTCAACCTCCTCGACAACGTTTGGGTAACACGTTTCGTTGACGTTTTTCGCAGTGGGCCAGCCAGCCCCCGCCGTCCTCGAGCCCCACAGCAGACTCAGACTCACCGCAGTGCGAAAATAAGGTCAGCAGGCCCGCAGCAAAAAGCTGAAGAGTCTCGCGGTGGGCCGGGGGCCGGGTCGCGCCGCGGTAGTACGGCGGGTGCCAGTACCAACCAGGCGCGAAAAGCACCTTGCGGCAGAGACACCCGAGCCGAGCCCGCGGTGGGGCAGGACCAGCTGAGCGTGGCGCCCGTGGAGGCCGGCCCACGACACTCTTCTGGTCGGAGCTGGACCCCCGGCGGCTGTTGACTCTCGCAAGCGTCATCACACCCACGGGGCCTCTTTCTCATGAGCCCCCCCCCCTCCCCCGGCCCCTTCCCCCTTCTCTCGCCGCGGCGCGCTACTTCGAATGAATGAGCGAATCGTGCGCGTATAGTAAGAACGCCTGGTGAATGAATGGCGGTGAGTCAGTGATGGTGTCATCGGTGTGGGCCGCCGACGGCGCCGACGGCGGCGTCCGCTGGAGAAAACGCTCCGGTGCCGACATTTTTACAGCGTGCAGTCGTTGTTGTTGGCGAGCCTAGGAAGCAGACGAAGCGAAAGGACCTTTCTCACTCCCTTCACGCAACAACGTTTACAAGGCCTTAATCAGGTTTTCTCCAAAACGTTTGATGGACGCCGGGCAGAGAGTGCTGCGGAGGGGGGGGGGGGTGGAACACTGCGCTTGACGTACTCGCCGCACTGCTGCCCGGCCGCAGCCCCCTGCCCTGCCTGACTCTCTCTCTCCGCCTCGGATGTTGCAAGTGCTACTCGTTATCACTAACGGCCGCGAAGTAGGTGGAGCGGAGCGCGGCGAGAGAGGCCGGGTCGGGCCGCGACTCATCCCGGGGCGGCTGTTTCGTTTGAAGTCGCCGTGCACCATGCACCCCGCGTCGCGGAGTTCGCGCCCGCGCCTCCCGCAAGCTCATCGCGAGCTTCCTTCCGGTGCGGTTGCTTTCTAGAATATCTCCCCCCCCCCCCCCCCTCGGGGCCGAGTGACGTGTCAACATGGGCCGGCGCACCACCGTGTCAGAGGGCAGGTTTATCAGCGGCGCGGTCTGGTCGCCGCGCGGCACGCAGCGCCACGCAGTGACGTCACGAGTTCCGCGTTGGCGGCGGGCGCCGCTGAGTCAGTCAGTCGGTGGTCTCTGGTCAGGGCCGGCGGCACGACAGGAACAGGGCCTCGCTGGAGGCACCCGCGCGCCCGCGGGTTCACCGCAGAGCCAGCCCGGCCCGTCGGAGCGCAAGGTTCACCTCT
>NW_026267542.1:205606-224109 GCF_000697945.3 Frankliniella occidentalis | reverse complement strand
CCCCCGCACGGCGAGCCTCCTCCTGCCCCCGTCACGTGGACCACGGGGCCGCGTCCGTGCCCTCTCTACTCCGGTTCTTGTTCTCAAGCCTTCGCTCCGTGTGTTGCAGGTGCTGACGCCGCAGAGGTTCGGCGACGTCTTCCTCTACGACATGCCGCCCAACAGACACTCACCCATCCTGGACCAGGTGCAGGGCCTGCAGGGCCGGTACTCTTCGCCGAGGAACTCGACGCCGACGAGCATGGTGTCCGACTCGTACGACGTGCCCCCCAGGGCGATCGCCACTCCAACGCCGTCCTGCTACGACACCCCGGTGCCCGCCGTGCCCCTCCGGCCCGCGCTGCTCCGGCGGGAGTCGCAGGAGAGCTACGACGTGCCCCGGCCCATCGGGACCAGGTCGCCGCTGTAAGTACAGTGCGAGGGCGCGCGGCTCCCCTCCAGCACAGGCAGGGGCTCACCAGCCTGATTCGTGTTGCAGGAGCGCCGTGATGCTGATGCAGCAGAGGACGCTGACGCCCAGCAGCAGCGCCAGCTCGCTGACGGCGGACTCGGTGCACTCTGCGCCCAGCTCCAACCGGTCCAGCGTGGCGTCCAGCGTGGCGTCCAGCTTGGCGTCGTGCGGCAACGAGTACGATGTCCCGCGCAGCGCGAGGGTGCCTAGCGCCCTGGCCTTGAGCTCCCAGACGTACGACGTACCGCCCGCGGCCACCCCCGCGTCCACCCACGCCCCGCGTGGCCACCATGGGCCCCACCATGGGCACCACCATCACCACCACCACCCCGCCGCCCCCGCACCCGCCATCACCCCCCGCGAGCTGCCCCTGGAACTCGGCTCGGCGCTGGAGACCCTAGCACGGCTCCAGGGTGAGGCCACCTCCGCCGTGTCCAGGCTGCTGGGCTTTGCGGGCCCCCAGTGGCGCCACCGGGAGAAACTCGAGCCGTGCCTCATGGACATCAAGCTAGCCGTCGTTCGACTCCGCACCGCACTCCACGACCTCACAGAGTTCGGCGAGGGCGCCTTTGGCAATGCCGCCAGGGCCTCGGACAAAGGTAAGGAAGGCTCTTCTACTGCACAACCGCGGTCCTACCCGCTCTCTCGACACCGACGCCTCCAGACGCCTCCCCTCTATGTTGCAGGACTCGTCCCGAAGCTGCGGCCCCTCATCAAGGCATTGTGTGATGCCGACCGTTTAGTGCACGAGACCACGTCCCGATTAGATGCCCTGGACTGGTCTCTAGATGCGTTGTGTCGCGACGAGGAGGAGTCGGGCAGAAGGATATCCCCAGACGCGCTCGACCAACTTGTTGCCTGTGCTCAAGCCCTTACAGAGGATGTGCGGCAAGCTGCTTCGACTATCCAAGGGAATTCCACTCTCCTCTTCAAACGCGCGTCGTCACCAAATGGAAGCACCCACAGTGGTAACGGAGAGTGGCTGGAAGATTATGATTATGTCAATCTCGAATCCAAAGAGACTGTTGCCAAACAAAATGCAGAAATTATTGAAGATCTTCCTGAAAAACTCAGGTTTGACAATTAATTCCTCCCATGTGAGATTTGTTACCTCTCTTAAATGTGTTGTACAATATTTTTTCTTGGTTTACAGAAAATCATTTGATGGCCTTGTCAAGGAAACTGAGACTTTGGCAGTTAGTGTTCCTCCTGAGCCTGAAAATGCTGTAGATGCTGATGATATACGTATCTTGTCATTCTATGCTGGACAGATAGTAACCCATTCCGCTCATTTGACCCATGCAATTGATGCTTTTCTTCAAACTGTTGAACATAATCAACCACCCAAAGTCTTTTTAGCTCATAGTAAATTTGTGGTTTTATCTGCTCATTGGCTTGTCCAAGTTGGAGATACAGTTCATCGCAATGTGGTGGGTCATCTTACATTGTAATGCAATTATTTTTGCTTAAAAACGTGTTAAACTTATCTGTTATGTTTTTTTAATTTTCAGGCCCGAGCTGATGTGCGATCTAGAGTTCTAAGTTGTACCAACGCATTATCAGAAGCTCTTGGTTCAACAGTTCACAGAACAAAGAAAGCTGCCCTCCAGTTTCCCAGTGTTACAGCCGTTCAAGAAATGGTGGACTCAGTTGTAGATATTTCACATCTGGCCAGAGATTTAAAGCTTAGTATGGTGCAAGCATCACAACAGCTTTAGCAGTGTTAAGAAATTGAGAAACCTGTGTTTATGACAGTTATTGGGCCATTGTAAGAATTAATTTTGCAATATATCAGTAATTGTCTTACTTTCTGTTTTTGTTAAAACAATGCAACTAGTCATAAAATATTAAGTTTTGATTTGTTTTTTAATAGAACTATAATTATGTAAATGATGACATATTTTTAGATGCCTGAGTTATCAAATATTTCTTTCATTCATGTTTCTATTTTAATTTTATCTGGTAAGCATTTGCTCAATCTTTGCTTGTCCTTTTCTTTCCAACATTAGGGATTTTTGTTCTTGTTGTCAGATCTCAGAAGCAATTCCAGCAATTCTATCTTTCATTTATCTGTTTCTTTCTTTATTCCTTATCTTTCGTAACAGAACAAGAAATTCCAGCTAGAAATTTTAATGATAGTAGGTACATCCAATATCCAAGATAGTAACTTTGGATTTAGATTTGCTTCTGTGTTTAGCTTATCAAAGGAAGTATGGATTATTCTTTAAAATGTTTTGTTTCTTTCTTGCTGTTGTTTCACTGTATTTTTCAGATATAGTATACCCCTTTACAGCATTTGTGATAGTCATCTTTAGTGTGGCAAAATGTATTCCAAAGACAAGTATTTTATTTTTCCTGAAAAATTTGGTCATTACCTCCAAAATTAACAATCCTGAACAACTTCATGCATGCTTTCAGGCTGTCTCGTTTAAATTTGTGCCATATATCCAAAACTGAAATGATGTTCAATCAATTGATTTCAATTTCGCGTCAAAACCACATCTAGCTTTTAGAACAAATGACGCCGTCCACAGCAGATACTATGCCCCTACGCTTCCAGAATTGATGGCAAGTTGGCATAAGTAAAATGAACTGAAGTTTATAAAAACAGTAGCAAAATTCATATCATTGTGTATATCATACATATTTATAACGTTTAGAGACGTAATGTACATGTACATATTTTCTGTTGTTGTGATGTGCTTTAATTTTAATAACTTAGTACCTTGTAAAGTTAAAGTAATAAATGGCTTAATACTCAGTGTGTTAAGGATTTGTTTAAAAACTCATAATATATTGGATTCTATGATTTTTTAAAGTTGATTGTAATTGTAAAACCATGAAGAGGGGTTACCTGTTCATTCATACAGCACATTTAACTGTCAGATCACAGTCAGCTACATAGCTAGAACTCAACCAAGATTTTTTTTAGCTGCAAATTCACTCACTAGACTTCATTTCACCAAGTACAAATAAATGGCAATTATCAAGTACATAAACAAAAATAAATTGGTAATAGATCAGACTGAATGGCAAAGGATACAGTAATTTATCAAATGCAAAGTTCAAAAAATGAATCTTACTGGGAGAAATGTAAGAAATGTGAAAAATTGTATTGAGTTTTAAATGGGGTCATTGAAAAGCACACCGGAAGTGTGTGGCATCTAATCAGTAATAGACATATTCAATATTCTCAGTCATAAATCTTTTTTTGTTTTGTTTTTGTACAAAAAGGCAGACATGTATTATTATTAGTAACATAAAAGACATGACTCACAGATGAATCAATTACAATACGTCATCACATTTCCAGAGTTTATAGTCATGAAAACATGGCTGAATTCACTGAGCAATAAAAGCCATGATCTATTGAGATACATGACTATACCCTGTGAGTTCTGATCTTGGCTATAATGATTTGGGGCATGGTGAACCATAAGATATCACAACATCCAGAAAAAATCACAAAAACCTAAGCAATACAAAACCGCTTCTCTAAAAAAGTAAAATCAATCAACAATCTCAAGCTTACTAATACAGGGTAATTTGTCTGGTCCAGGGACCTTAACTTCAGAGATCTGGGTTGCAAAAGAAGACAGATCTCTTTTCATGGCATAAGCATCTTCCCCATCAGCATAGTATTTGGGTTCAATTTCCGAAATTTCAAACTTCAGTGTGTTGGTATAAAGGTGTAAAGCTGCTCGGTTTGAAATTCGCACATGCAATGATACATATTTAGCTTTGAAGCATTCAACCATAGCATATGATGCCTAGAAAAACAGAATTGAGTCTCATTAGTTCGGACAGATTACAGCAAAACAAAGAACAGAAAGAAAATTAATACACACTAATAAAGTTATATTACCTGGTCCATTAGCTTTTGAGCAAGTCCAAGTCTCCTGTGTGATCGCTTCACAGCGAGTGATGTAATATGTCCATGAGGATTATCCTCTGAGTCTTCTTCCATTTTAGCCAGAACATAGCCAACAATTTCTCCTTTTTCATCCTCTGCTACATAACTTAGCTGAGGCCATGACAAGCCATGATAGAAATAATATTTCATCTGATAATTTTCTGGTAGGCATAATAAATTACAGTGTTGCATATTCATAAGGTCTTCAGGTCTTGCACAGCGGATATTCATCTTGATTCTTGAAATAAAAGACAATACTAGAGAAAACTATTCACGTCGAGATTTCTTGGCTCTTGATCTTCCCGTTTTGAGCTCTGCAACCGTTCTTGATTCAGACCGGCTACCAAGAAGATCCCTCACAAAGCGGAACCGGGACAAGAAGAATTTCCACACAAGAAACCAACCTGAAATGCAAAATTTATCAAAATCAATCATTTAACCTATTTGACAAGAGCAATTTTGGACAAGAGAACTACTCTAGAAATAAAGGTGAATGTAGTAGTTTTTTACACAGATCTTGATAATTTGCCAAAAACGCAATAAGACTGAAGTGACAAGTGACCAAACACAGAATGGAGCAGAGAGAACAGTGCAAGGCAGACCAAATCAACAGTTATTGCCCCGCAAGAGAGGAAAAGAAATGGAATTTTCCTAAAATTTGGGGAGAGTAATGCTTACGACAGATAAAAACAAGAGTCAAAACATTGAAACGAGACAAAGCAATCCGTTGGATTTGACCCCTACATAAACAAAGCCTTGGCTTCTGCAAGCAAACCATAACCTGAACAAGACAACCCTACTCCATGCTCCTCCTGTCAACATTAATTCCATTGCAACTAACCGTCTTACCTAATGCAACCAAGGCCAATACAAGGGTGAGTGATGAAAACAGCGAAAACACAGCAAGCAAAATTTCCTTCATTATAGGCAAGGAAATCTTTTAGTAAATTTTATTTCTCACGGCACACACGTTGCAAGAGAAGTCAAATCCTACAGGGGACATTCAGAATAATCTACTGTAACTACCTGTATCTAAGGGAAACGCAATTTTACTGCTAAATCGCAATACAGGGAAATGTGGCCAAACATTGGCGGATAAAACTTGCACTCTCACGAACTAAACTGCAAAAATACTTTACCATTTGCTGTCTGTCGACTGTTCCCACGAGGGCAGAGCCTTTGACGTTTTCCGTAACATTCTCACCCTGCAACTAGTCCGTGGTCTTTGAATTTTTGGCGGCTAGCGAACGGCAGTGAGTGTCATTTCAGCTGCTAAACGGGTCTAAAGGTTTTATTTAAAGGACAATGACCAATTCTTTAAACCAAAGAAACGACTAAGAATTGGAGAAGTATGTAAGATATTGTTGTTATTTTGGATGGAAATAATTATCTCTATTCATCAATTCATTCATTGAAAAATTGAATGGGCCCTTGGGCTCCCATGCCTCATTCATTTATTTCATATTTGACTAAAGAGGTTGTCTTGAAATCAGTTGGGAAAGTGCAATCGCTTCTAAACCAGGAAACAAAATTTACCAGCATTGATGACAAAATTTGTAGCCATTTCTAATGTTATGTCATTTTTTTATGGTCTTAACCGATGTTTGTTCTTTGTTTAGTAAAGAAAGCAATCATCATGCGACGTTCTGCTGCCCCTTCATTACGCCATGCACAGCTTGGTTTACCTAATAGTAGCAGTGCTGTGAGCAGTTCAACGGCAGGACATCCAAACCCTCTCATTCGAGTCTCAAACCATCTATCACTTCTATCTTCGACATCTCAAAACCACCCGAATATTCCTACCTCATCTAATGGTTTGTAACTAATACACAATTGTCTCTTTATTGAAACCTCTCAAGAGATCCCTTAACTCAAACTGTTTTATTGTTGTACTATAGGTGCCCCTGCAGCTAGAAGCACTGCTAGTGTGCTCAACTTACTGTGTCAACCAAAGAAAGTAAATGTCCCAGCTATGAAAAGGCTAGAGGACGAAGCAGCAGATGACGTAGTTCATATTGACAAGGATCTGTTATCTAGTTCGAATAAATGTACTGCTGCACTATCAGCACCATCCTCATCAGTAGGAGACTCTTCCACACGGAAACGGTAATTATTTGAGAGATAAAACTTAGATTGCATCTAAAGCATTGCAAACTGTACCACGGTATTCTTTTGCCTTAGTATATTTCGCGTTGTGTTCGGGAAACCATCTGCCAAGAAACATAAAACATGGGAAGGGGATGGAACACTTGAAGTTGGAGAAAAAACAGCAACATTAATGGTACTATTCATCTCCTATTTTACGACATTTTCTATGAATTTGCAAATATCTGGAACCATGCACCATTCCATCAAAATTTATGGATTTTCAGGATGAAGATGGTAAAGTTATTGGGAGGGCATCGCAAGTCAAAACTGCAGAGCTAGAAGAAGGCAGCCGTTTAAAAGTGGGTTCCAAAGAAGTGGAGGTAAGTGTTCTACATGTGTACACAACTTCCAATCTAAAAATTATTCATCTATCCAAAAATTTTAACATTTTCCATCCTTTTATTTTGTGATAGTTGGTTGATCTTCTCAGTGGACCAGATGCCACTCAAACCTCCTCATCTCTGCTGCCTGGCCCTTCATCTTCTAAACGTCCTGCTTCAGAACTGACTGACAGTCCTGCTCCAACTAGCTGGAAAAAACCAAAAAAGAAGAGGAGCAATTCCTTAATAAAATTCAGCACTGAGGGCTGTGACCCTTTAATTTTACCAGCACCTTCTCATGATCACCAGGTGGCCTAGACTATCATGTTGAGTCTCATTAAAAACTCCATACAATTCATATTCCTCTATTACTGTTCTGTTATTCTTCCAGTGGACCTTCAACACTAAAAAACTGACCGTGACTCCTGTTGCTGTTGACAGTTTTTTGACTAAAATACTTCGACCACATCAGAGAGAGGGTGTGACATTCTTGTATGAATGTGTGATGGGCATCAAAAACATTAATTATTTTGGTGCAATTTTGGCTGATGAAATGGGCCTTGGGAAAACCCTTCAAACTATAACTTTATTATGGTGAGAAGCAGTCAGATCAGGTATTCAGTCTTCAGATATTTTCTAAAATGTAATGTAACATTTACTCGAACATTCTAGGACCCTTCTACGGCAAGGTCCTTATGGGAACAACCCTGTGGTTCGCCGTGCACTTATTGTCTGTCCAAGCAGTCTTGTCTCAAATTGGCAAAAAGAATTCGATCGCTGGCTAGGATCACATAGGCTAAGAACATTTGCAGTAGATCAGGTAAAATCAAATTTTCATCCATGTCAAACTAAAAACTTATCATTTCCCAAAATTTACATCCACAATTCTATTGCAGAAAAATAAAGTAACAGAGTTTGCTAGGCTTACTCAGATTCCTGTGATGTTCATCTCTTATGAAATGCTGATGCGTAACTTTGATGATATCAGTACAATCAAGTTTGATATACTTATCTGTGATGAGGGACATCGCTTAAAAAATAATAACATTCGTACTTCAGTGGTAAGGTTTTCATGTTGTTTCAAGCACATTACTGTACTCAACAATTCATATACACCTTAGCATGTCTTGCCGTACAATTTTATTGACTCGTATTTGGCAGCTTTTAAACAAATTGGATATTAAGTCAAGAATTTTGCTCACTGGTACACCAATACAAAATGACCTGCAAGAATACTATGCACTTGTTGATTTTGTAAATCCTGGCATTCTGGGCTCATCAGCAGGTACTTTGAAATCTATATCACCTAACATTTGGTATAGAAGATCTATAGTCATAAAACTATACTGCTTCTTTTGCCAGAATTTCGTCAGCTATTTGAAGAACCCATTATAGCCTCTCAACAACCAAACTGCTCACATGATGAGCAGTGTCTGGGAGAAGAAAGAGCCTCTGAACTCAACTCTAAAACAGCCTGTTTTATCTTACGGAGAACGCAAGCTGTTATCAATCAGTATTTACCAACTAAAACAGAAGTGGTTGTTTTTGTTAAACCAGTGACCATACAGGTATGTAATCTCCACACTTCTCATGTAACAGTTTAGTTTTATGTATCACTTTGTTTATTAACTGAATCTCTTGGTTTAGAAAATCTTATGTCGAGCTGCTTTGGATTGGTGGGAGAACCGGGATAGGACTTCTGGCAACAGTGATGGAGTAAGTCATTTGGGAGTACTGACTGCCTTGAAGAAAATTTGTAACCACCCAGCACTGATAAGAGGTGGAGAGTATTTAGATGAAGAAGACTCCAAAACTGACCAAGTAAGTACTAATTTGAGTATTATGAGAGGAGTAAAGTCTGCTGTTGACCATTCTGTTGTTGTTTTCATACATGAAGGGACATTTTGTGTCAATTGTTGTATTTGTATTTCAGGAGTCTCTTCTTAAAGAATTGTCTGAACTGTATAATGTTTCTGAGAATGGTGCTGTGGCGGTTCACCATTCAGCAAAATTAAATCTTGTTCGTCGACTCCTTGAGCATCTGATCACTATTAGAGAAAGAATTGTCATTGTTTCATATTTTACACAGGTTATTTTATTTTATTTATATTATTATTTTCCTACTTTTCCCATAAGGCACAAATGGATGTGTTTTCTTTTTTGGTCCAGACTCTAGATCTACTGGCTTCACTTTGTGACGAAATGGGGCTTAAATACTGCCGACTCGATGGCTCTACACCTGCGTCTCAACGCTCTGCCATTGTTGACGAGTTCAATTCTACCTACTCACGAAACAGTACAGTCAAAATTGCATCAAAATAGTGTAGTTAGATTTACAGCGATTGATTCTAACTCACACCTGCTCTTTTATGTTTCAGTTGTATTCCTTTTAAGTGCACGAGCAGGTGGCGTTGGTTTAAACCTGGTTGGTGCATCTAGACTTGTGCTCTTTGACTCTGATTGGAATCCAGCCTCTGATGCTCAAGCAATGTCAAGAATATGGAGAGATGGACAGAAAAAGAGTGTTTACATTTACAGGTTTGCACTGTAGCTACTGCTTGACCACAGACATTATATATCTTCTGACTTAAAAACATCTCTCATCTCTTCCACTCTAAATGATCTTCATTTCAGATTGTTAACATGTGGAACAATAGAAGAAAAAATTTTCCAACGGCAACTCAGTAAAGCTGGACTTAGTGGGGCTGTAGTTGATCCTCATAAGCAAAGTAACATAAAACTTTCAAACCAAGAATTAAAGGTCTGTATTACAACTCTGACATCTTAACTTGAGACAATCTGTTTTTCTAACACATGCTAGCCCCTGTTTTTCAGGATTTGTTTACATTTCATGAAGGAAATGAGAGCTTAACACATTGCTCTCTTGGATGCAATTGTGATGGAAAAGGCAATGTCCCCTCAACTGAAGACATCCCCTTCTCTGATGAGAAAGAAAATGAACTAGATGACGATGATGATGATAGAGACTGTCAGTTATACTTGGGGCGAAAATCAGACTCAGTCAAAAAGAAGGATGCTTCTGATTTGAGAATGAACCAGCTTTTTGAATGGCAGCACCACGCTCCTGTATTTCAAGAAGGTGCTCTTCAGGTAAAGTGGAAGAATAAATTTGAATTTTGTCATAGGCTTTGATCATTAATTAATATTGCAGAATTTAATTTATGTTTAACTTCCTCTAGGCTTTAGGTCTCACATATGCCTCAGATATGCTGGCTTTCATGTTCGTCTCACCACCAGCTACAGAACAACAATCACAAGCTTAAAATAAAAAATTAATATTGTTTTTGTTATTTATTTATTTTTGGTTTCTATCATATTCTTATTATAACACTTCTTATTATGTGTTTGTTTTCTTTGAACATGTAGTTTTAAGGAGTGCTGTTTTCTTTCTGAAATAGATATGTAATGTTTTTTGTTTTTGTTTAATTGAGCGGTGTTGAAATTGAGCTGTGATAATTAAAGAAAGACTTCTTGACTAATTGACAGATTAAATGTTTTAACTTTTACCTGCTCCCTACCTGCTCTACTATAAGGTCCTTAACAAGAAGAGGATTGTGGCTGTGTGCGCCAGAAGGCTCTTTTTCTTATTCTTAAATGCATACAACATTTTTAGCTGAGTATAAAATAGGTTTAATGTTTTTCACGAAGAGCAATCACTAGGTACATAGTCAGGCTTTTAAACAAGTAACTTAAATGTTGCAATGAAAGATTAATACACTGATAATACTGAAAAAGGGTATGTCCTTTAGGCCTTCTCAAGACTATGTATTTTGTAGACTGTTTTCACCAATAACTCTGCTCATGGAAGACATTGTGGACAGTATATTCGACTTTACTGACCTATCAACTGGAATGGAGAGGCTGGTGACAAGTTTTAATACTCAAGAGAAATGTGAAAAATCCAAAACATACATATGATATAGATCTATTGTCTGTCACATCTCATCTTGAGATTTGACGATGAAAACTATAAACAGTTTGCAACGGGAACTGCCTACTGCAGTGTAAACCTGACAGTCACTCACTAGCACTTTGAAATGATACATAAACAAGTCTGATTTTGTTACATTTTTCACAGGCTTGGCTTTGTCAGTACATACTTCAAATTAATACTCAAACTGTTTGAACAGTTAAATGAGACACAATTCACAAAATAAATATTTAACTTATTTAACAAAAAAATAAATAAAACCATTTGGAAACAAAACTCTTCACAAAGTTCATAATGCACAGTCACATAATTACTAAATTCCATACATGATGGGGGAATAATTTCTGTTGTTCCTAAATTTTAGACTACATATGGCTTTTAAAAAAAACATGCGTACTACTTCAGAACGTAACAAACCTTTGAGAAAAGCATGCTATACAATAGTATGTTGTCAAAAATCTTTCAGATCTTATCAGTATGATGGGAAATTGTTTGCACAAGTTTCATATATTGGTCCCACCTAGTGCATGAGTGAATATTCCCTCCAGTAACAAGAATTTCTGTCACAGTTTGAAATATACAAAAGGGGGCTTGGATGGACATGGTCTACCATTTCTAACATAAGCTACACATCATGAACGAAGGGGAATACTCTGGCTCCAGTGCATGGTGTAAATATATGTAGTAAGTACTGATTCACGTTTGGACATGTGGTGCACAAAATAGTATGAGCTGAAGATCGTTTGTCTCAAATTTAAAGAAAAATCACATTTTATCAACATTGTGTTTTTTTTCTAAAAGCAGGCAAAATTAAAATTGATACAACAGCATCTTTTATCTTCTCTTTACCAAAGTACTAAGCAAAAATACAACTTAAACAGGATTCCCTAAATACAATCACAGAGGTTTAGTGTCATGCAAAATGTTGCTCTTCTGGAATGGGCATTCAAAAACTTGGCAAGGCTGAAACATTCCACACATTAAATAAATTAGTTTGTACAGATCTGCACAACAAATAGCTTAGTCCAAGCAATGGAGTTTTGTCAATCAAACATAATATCAGCTACTCAATTAGGGTTCCTTCTTTATGTTTTACAACAATTAAAACGAAAAGCTGTGTGCTAATTTGTAAAGAAGTAGAGGTGTGTTGGTTTTGAAATTATCAAGATAACTGAAGTAACTGGAAATAACCCAAATCGATTAAGAAATACCAAAACAAATATAGGAGTGGAATCACTTTGCATTTAAGAGTGTGTTTAGGTGGATTTAGGCTCTTGACAGAGCTAGGTATTCAGCTTCAGCTTGTTTCAGCATAGGCTTCAATAGAATAAATCAACCTTCACTCGAGTGGAGAATGTGGGCTTACCTATAGGAGTAGTACAAATCCATAATAATTTGACTTTCAAAAAGTTACTAAAGTTTTCAAAGCATTTCAAAATTAATTACTTCATGAAGTATCAGCATACATTATCACAGATACTTACATTAACTTAAAAACTTCAGTAGCAATATATCACAATCCTAAACAATGTGGATTGTGTCAGTTGTGAAACATAAAGAATTTAAATTTCATCAAAAATGCTCATAAACATGCCATTCAATTAAAATCAGTCTACACATTAATAAAACTACAAAATGTTGCATCTGCAATAATGAAACAGGGGTATCAAAACGTTCCTGTGAGACACTGTCAATGCGATTCATTAATATCAAAAGGTGATGTAGGAGTAAGCCCTGAAATTTGGGAGTAATGTAAACTGTTAACATACTTCTTCCTGCTTTGAGTCTTTTCATTAACAGACAAAATATTTGGCCTCATTAAATTTTGACAAGTTGGATCAGTGGACATTGCAGCTGTGTGCAGACCACAAACTATAGACGGAGATTGTAAGGGATTTTCCTTCACCATATAACTTGGTAAACCCTTCTCCAGTTCAAAACCATGCCTCAATGCACGGGTGTGTTTTCCACTGCACAACGGTGTCTCAGCCTGCATTGCAAATACAACAGGTGATCGACGACGCCATTTCCATGGCTTGCGGAGCACTGCCAAACACCCGACCGGCTTCAGGGGAGGAGGTCGAGTTGATGGGAGTGCTTGTGACCACAGTCAGAGCCTATCTCTTTCTCTCTCACGTTCCACCCGCAGCGCATCCCAGCGGGCATCATCGGACTCGTGAGTGAGATACCGATATCCCACTTGGGCTTCAAGATCTCTTAAATCACACCAAGTTTGATAATCCTGTTGAAAGATATTAATTTCAGTAAAATTGCTAAAATAAATTTCATCAAAGGGTATTATTAAAGTGTTTTATGACATGCCTGTAGCCATGTGTGGACCAGTGATTTGTCTACTGTGTAACGTTTGCGTTGTTTTACTTGTAGCAAATTGTTGATTAGATCAATAGCTGAAATTTTTAAAATGAGAAGGTAAGATTTTGAATATATCACAAGATGAATAAACATTGAAGATAACAAATAAATTACCATCTGAAGAAATTTCTTTCCATGGCTTTGGCGGATACATAAATGCTGCATTTTGTATTTGATCATTGATGTCCTCATCCTCATTAAATGGAAAAGTTCCGCTTAAACTGACATACACAATAACACCCACACTCCACATGTCCAAAGAGCGGTTGTAACCTTTATTTCTCAGCACTTCTGGAGCTGAATAGAAATAAAATAATTATTGTCTGATTGGCTTTTAAGAGCTAAAAGTGAATAAACATTAGTTTGTTTGTGCTTACCAAGATACGCAGGAGTTCCTACTACAGATCTTCTAAAAGACTTCTCCCCGATAATTCTAGCAAAACCAAAGTCACATAATTTGACTTGGGGGAAATCTCCATCCGAGCTTAGCAAGACATTTTCTGGCTTTAAGTCACAATGCACAATGTTCTTACTGTGGAGATACTTCAGTGCAACAAGAATCTACAGAGAAAAATATCTAATTTAGCCTCAGTGATAAAAATAGAGTTGGTCATGTCAATAGTCAGGAGAATGTTTTACCTGTGTTATTAAGAATTTTGTTATTCTTTCACTTAGGCGACCTTTTTCACTTGATAAAATCATTTCAAGCATATCTCCTCTAAGTTTCTCCATTACAACAAAAATGCGCTCAGGTGTCTCAAACATTCCCTCCAAATTGACAACACTGGCATGAGAAAGGTTCTGAAGGATTGATACTTCGTTTTTCAGTTGGGCTTCTTGTTTTGTGGGAAAGCGCAGTTTATCAATAACTTTAATAGCAACTGAGCGCCCAGATTTCCTATGTACTCCTAGATAAATGGAAAACAAATGTTTTTGCTAGTTGAGAATACAAAAACAGGGTCTTACGAGACTGGAGCTACATTTATGATGTTACCTCCATAAACTGTTCCAAATTGGCCAGATCCAAGTACTTCATCAGGGAAAATTTGATAGAGTTGGCTAATATCAGTTGGTCTTTCTTCAAGCTGTTGAGCCTCTCCTGAAGAGCTCTCTGCTTCTGTAAAATAAAATCACACCCCTTACATACTGCAAGCTATACTAAATATGATTAATTATCTTAAGAATAATATTTTATTCTTACTTGATGTGTTTGATAAAACTGGCATCAAGGCCTGGCGTATGCTTGTTTCCCAGCTTTTGGCAAGATGAGCTCCAACACCACTTTCAACAGCAGGCATATCTCTCATACCCTGAGTGTACATAGTATCTTCTCCAACATAATAAGAGATGGTTGAAGTATGTAGCTCAAAGCAATGCATAGCATCTGAAAGACAGAAAGCATCAACAAATTGTGAACTAGGACTGTTTCTAATTGTTTCTAACTGTTTTATCATTGCAAAAGCCAAGTATATACATACCCCCTTGTATGCATTTTGCGGGTTCCACAGAGAGAATTTCTGCTAGGGATATTTCTCTGTAATACTTAGCTCCTGTGTCACTTTGGAACAAAGTGATGGCCTTACTGTCCAGTCTCCAATAATGCCTTTTTCGCTGAGGTACATAAAATAAAAAAAAATGTGATATCACAGGAAAAAACATAAAAGGTCACATAAAAGAGCGCCAAAATCATACAAGAAGAATAAACTGCTAATTCTTTACCATGCGATCTTTGTTAGTGAAATGGACCATCCATCCTTCCTTGATGACTTTAGACCCTCGACGTTTTGTATGTTTGACTGATTGTACAATTCTCATGAGTGGAATGTTATTGCTGGGTGATGATCTGGCAAAAAATATCAGAAAGTGCTGTAGTCTGAGTTTTTGTACTTGTTACTAGATAACGACATACAACTTACGTAGCAGGCCTTGGACGTTGGACATCTCCATCATCATCAGGTCCAGTAATGTGGTCCTACAAATTATTTTAAACCCATACAGCTATTATTTTTCCATAGACTTTTAGAATAATTACATATGTTTTGTATTAAAGAAAAACTAAATTACATACAACATAACATCCATTGGTTGGTGACTCCACAGTAGAACTCTTCCTTGTGTTATTGGGTGAAACAGTATCATCATTTTCTCCGTCACTATCTTCTTCAGCCCCATCTCTGCTGTTTTCACGATCAGGTTCACTCCCCATCCCACTGTCTGGATATTCTCCTTCATAAACAAAAAACACAAAAAGATTTTAAAAGTGATTTAAATAAAGTTGTTAATCAAAATTCATTTTATACAATAAAAGATTACCTCCTTCTCTTATGCTTTCACCAGGACAATCTTTGGGCACTTTTTCAACACATTTCTTGTGAACATTATAATGGCAGTCTTTACACTGAAGTCCTTGTTTGAATAATCCTTTCAGAAGCTTCTTGCAGATCTGACACAGTGTTGGGCGAATATAGCTATGAACCAGAAGAGTGTGAGGGATAGGACACCTAGCAGCCATTTCTTTTTCCACCCAAGGAGGTCTTCCACCAAGAGACGGAGATCGACTTTGTTTTGGCACAGAAAGAGTAACAGCTCCAAGTTGTTGCATGAGACTTTGCTGAAATGATAAAGTACTTCGATGAGTATTTTTTTTGTTTTGTTTAACAGCTAATAGTATAAAGATAGCACCATTTACATTTACCATTCCACTGGATTCATCAGATACTGATGTCAAAGAAGAATTAGATCCGGTCTCTGAAGGGCTGCGAGGAACCTGGAGGGTTGAGGATCTACGTCGCCTTTGCTCCCCCATGTCAAGAATTGCATATGAGCAGTTGTTTGGAATTTTTATTATACATCTTTTGTGATAGTTTTGTCCACAACCTGAAGTCATAAAACACAGTAAAAAGGGTTTTAAAATATGAATTATGAGAAGATATAAGATAAAATTTTCAGAGTAATAATTTCCTACCTTCACATTTCAGGCCTTGTCTAACCAAACCAAACAACATCTCAGCACAAAAGTCACAAAATGTTGGGACCTTATAAGAATGAACCACTAAGGCATGTGGTCTGAGAGGGACATCATCACCAGTTATTTCTGGGACAGATGGTGGTAAAGTGGCTGAAACATGTAATGTAGATTGTCAGAAGACTAATAAAGAGTTATTTTCAACTTGAAATGGGGGATAGAAAATTAAAACAACACTTACATGTCATCACAATTTCAACTAAAGTTTCATCTACAATATCCACAGTAGAATTTACAAGCTGCAAAATGTTTACTGATGAATAGTCATGGCGGAATAGAAGCAGGCGATCCGGAAGCCTTGTCAATCCATGGTCTGGGAACTGAAACATAAAGAGGTGCAAATCTTTATTAATATGGTAGTCATGGAAAATTATCTAATATCTCCCTCAATCACCAACCTAATCTATCAGCCCTTAATGGATAAATAATGGAAGACATGTCTCCTTAAAAATCAATACACTTTAAATAGTTGTGCCTGCTGTGATTCCCCCGACCAGTCCCTGGACAAGGAGCTATCCGTCGGCCACATATGTGGAAGGACAACGGGTCAGCACGTCCTCGGCCCTGGTTCGGCGTGGCGCTGCGTGGAGCTGCGTGGCACTGCGTAGCGTGGCGAGGCGCCGCCGCTTTGCCTCGCGACCCAGGGTACCGCGGATCGGTCAAGGCGTGCGGCCAAGGTCAGGATTCAAGTCGGGAGCGATACAGCACAGCAGCTTGGCCTTGATGGAGTGTGGCGGTGCGTGGCAGACCGTCGGGATGCGTGGTTGAGCTGGGCTGAGCGTGGCGTGGCGCTGACGTTACACCCTGCACCCTCTGCCTGGGGATCCCGCTCATGGTCCATTCATCAGATTCATCGATAGACGTCCTTCACCACCATTATGCTATCGTCGATCCCCCGCTATCTCCCCCCTTTCCAGTGAACGCGTATAAGGGGCCGACCAAACACCTCGTCCCTCATTTTCTCGGGCGTTCTTTTTTTTTTTTTCCACCGCGCCGTACTCTGCCACGCCATGCACGTCGCCCCGAGATTACTCTTCTGGGTCCAATACCCAAGAAAGTTGGAGTAGCGCGGTGTGGGCGTGGCGCTGAGAGAGGGAGGCGAGGCGCCGCGGGCTGCAGGTGGGGGCGGGGGGCGGCGGGGGCGGCGCCCCCAGGGGTGCCGTGGACACACGCCCCAGAAAGAGTAACTGAACTCCAAGAAGAGAAGCTGGCGCTGGCAGGGTGGGGCGACGTGAGGCTGAGGCCGGCAGTGGTGCGTCTCCGGGGGAATAAGAGAGAAAGAGGGGGGGGGGGGCACTACCGTTCCCGAGGGCTAGGGTCATAGGGGTCGCAGGAGTTGCGTGGGAGTCGGAGCAGGGAGGGGGAGGGGGGAGTGCGCGTCAGACTGGCTGGTCTGGAGCAAACGGGAAAGAGAGAGAGAGAGAGAGGGTTGGAGGGAGAGAAAGGGTCAGGCGAAATGTTGTACCCTCGTCGCCCCGCCGTCGCCCTGACGCCCCAATAAAGTCCGGGCCGGAGGCGGCCCTAGGACCACGGGCCGGGGGTGGGGCCGGGGGTGGGGCGGGGCGCACGGGGGCCGGGAGCCGGGGGCGGGTGCAGAGGGGCCCGGGGACTGAATGCACGGGAGGCCGGGGCCGGAGGCCACCACAAGACGAGCCTTGCACCGCCGTTCCATTCCGTTCGCTTCCGTCAAGCGTTTCGGGAATGTTTCCCAGAGAAAGTGGGTCACTGGCAAGTCGAGCCGAACCGAACAGAGCCGAGCCGAGCCGGGGCACACCGGCTGGCTGGGCAGGGCAGGGCAGCGCGGCGGGCCGCAGCCGAGCACATCGCGCACGGCATGCGCCGCCTGGAGAACGTGAGCGCGAGCGCGAGCGTTACCAGCGCCGGAGCGAGCCGCCGCACCTCGCCGCCGATAGCCACTCCACGCGCGCCACCATCACCCACGACGAGAGCCGACGGGGCGAAGGAGGCGCGGGCCGTTGTTTACTTTGTCCTATCCCGACCATCCCCTCCCCCTCTCCCCCCGTGTCCGGTCAACCTGCTACATGACGGCGGGCGGCGGGGCGCGTGCCTCCTCGCCTCCTCCGCGGGACGCGCGCACGTCGATAGAGAGGCGGGGCGGGGTAAGGCGGGCCGGGGCGGGCGGGCAAAAACGAAAACATGTCCCGTCGCTTATCTGTATGATGAGAGACCACCCCACCGACAGGGCAATACATCGTTCAATTTAGCCGACTTGCGCTGTTTGCTCCTCTGGGGGTGGCCTCGGGAGAGGGTGGTGTGGCGCCGGGTGGCGCCGGCGGGCTGGGGCATCGGGAGGGGGTAGA
>NW_026267542.1:194907-200986 GCF_000697945.3 Frankliniella occidentalis | reverse complement strand
AGGGAGGGGGAGGGAGGGGGAGGGAGGGATGCTGCAGGCGGCGTGCGCATCGCCCACTGCGGTAAGGGTTCGATCTCGGTCGGGGGAGCGGCGGCGGCGTGGCCAGGGGGGCGAAGGGTAGGGAGAGAAGGAAAGAGGAGGAGGAGGAGGGGGGGTGGGGCATTCCGTAGTGTTGACACCAAGTCGCCGCGTCGCTTCGTGGTGCGGAAATGAGAACGGGCGAACCCAGCCGATTGAGGGTGCGGAGGATTACACGGGAAGCAGAGGGGTGGTTCCCTCCGCCCCCCGAGAGTGAAGGGGTTGCGAGCCAAGGGGAGTCCCCAAGGGGTGCGCACGTGAGGCCCTCTCCCGAGCTCGGCCCGGAAGCACAGCGTCGTGTCTCTGCACCGAGGCTTATTCGGCGGTAACGGGACTGAGTCGGGCGCGGCGCGGCCCGCCCCGCTCGGGCGGCTCGAGGTGGAAGAGCAGGTGCCGACCGAAACGGCGCGTCGAGAAGTACGTCTCCCAGTGCGTCTCACTGTGTCGCAGTCGGTCGAGGTGCGGGCGCGACCAGGGGGGCAGGCTGAGAAACCCCGTCGATAATACTGTCCCGCACACCACCCGTGCGGGCGGGTTGCCTACTCGAGGCCGTAAGGCGCCATGGTCGCAGACCAAAGGCAGGCATACTCCTGCATGTGGTGCAGCTATAGTCCGGGGGCAAGTACAACTTAACTGCAAAGGTGCGCGAAAGTTTTCCACCCAGCGGGTGAAGGCACACTTGGTCCGGGGTGACGCAGAGGAGGGGTTAAAGACGACCGCATGCAAGATGCCCACCTTTTTGTTGATGAAGTCGACGGCGAGGTCCTTGAGTGCCTTGAGGTTGAGGGTGCCGGCCTCCACCGTGCAAGTGTCCCGCACCAGCCCGAGCTGCAGCAGGAACGTGATGGTGTCGGTCGGCTCGTCCATCTTGAGGCCTGTGTGGCAGAGAGAGACGTGGAATTGCATGAGAGTGAGTGAGAGAGGGGCAGGCAGGGCCCCACGGGGCGGCGGCGAGGGTCCAGAGGCCCCCGGTCCTAACCGCAGCCACTACATAATTAAAGCCCCCCCAGCCTCCGTGTTTCTTCGCCCCCGCCAGCCCCGCTGCTGCCCCTAGAGAGTACAGCTCTCGGCCGGGGCGCCTTTTCAATAATTCCCGCGAAGAGGCCGGCCTGTCCCAAAAATTCATGGGGCGGATTTTCTGTGCTCGCCGTGGGGGACTCTGTGTGTGATTGGGAGGGCAGGGCGCGGGCCAGCAGCGGGGAGAGAGGGACGGCTGCACGGCGCCCGGGCACCTGCGCCCCAGCCGATAGGAGACAGACAACGACTGTCTCTCAAGCGGGGCGGGGCTCACGGCTCACGCGGCACCTGCGCTCCGGCAGATATGAGACTTACAACGACAATCTCTCTAGCGAGGGCTCTGCGCCTGCACTCCAGCAGATAGGAGGCATGCGGCGGCCTGCACGTCCTGCGGAGTGCGGCCGGGCTCGCTCCAGTCAGACCAGTCCGGCTCGGTTCCGTTCAGCTGGCCGGCGTGCTGGCCGGCGTGCTGGCCACCAGAGCCCCTCCCCGCCCCAGCCCACACGCGCTGGAGGCGGACAGCACGTGCACATGCGACAAGAGGGGCGGCCATCTCATCGACTGAGTGAGGCAGCGCGAAGCAGAGCTATGTAGTCCAGTGTTCTGCTCTGCTCGCCGGTCGGGTCGGGTCGGGCCGGGGCCGGGGCCGGGCCGGGGGGCCCCGCCCGCGGTGAGGCGGCGAGGTGAGGCGAGGCGCGACCATAGCGACGCTGCGTGGGGCGCGGCGCGCCGCCACGCCACGCCACGGCGCGGCCCACCCGACCGGAGCCTGCCTCCCGGAGCCGGAGAGGCCGACCCGGAGCTCCCTCCATGTGTCAGCGCGCCTGCCTTCCCTTGCGCCTTTCCGTCTCAAACGCGGACGCCCGCTCCCCTGTGCAGCGCGCGTTCGCTCAGTCTCCGCAACACAGTCTCCGGGTCCGGGATCCCTCCTCGGCACCCCACCCCCTCCTCCCCCTCCCACTTTGAAATTGTGTCCCCCCCGGAGAAAGTTGGGAAAGGCAAGGGCACGAGCGGATCCGACCTGTCAATGCGCACAGCCTCCCGGAGCACGGCTCAAGTGCACGGCCCTCACTGGCTTTCTGGAGACGTGACGCAACCCAATGCCACCGCTGGTGTTCGTCTCGCGGCTAAGCGACCACGCAAAAAAGAGAGAGAGGATGCTGTCCCGGATCCGCCTTAACGCCGAGGTTAAGGGCGTCGAGCGGAAAGGGAAGGAATGACATCGCCTTACCTTCGGAACGAGACGTGAAATTCGCTCAACGGTATAATCCCATGAGAATATCCACAAACTTGTCACATTTTCATTCACACGACAGAGCTTGAGACATTCCACTCACGGCACGGGTCGGACAGAGGGACACTCGCGTAGCTCGGGTCGAAGCGACGCAGCTCCGCGCAGCGCAACTGACTGGGTCTTGTGCCCCAGGCTCGGCCCCAGCTCTGCCAGCGAGGAACGCCCCCACCCTTTCCTCTCTCCCTCCCACTCCCACGGGCACCGTACCTCTCCCACCACCCTCTCTCTCTCCTTTACGGTAAGTACAGCACTCTGGCGGCTGTCCAGCAAACTAAGTCCTCACTGGGTCACGCCTCCTCGCGGGTCGGATGGAATCCAGAACTCCAGGACGAGCTACTTCCAGCTCCTGGAGCTCCTGGAGCTCAGGCAGTAGGCCGCGCTCCGCCATCAAACCGAGTCACCCTGTTTGGTTACTTTCAGATGGTAACTCATTGTACTTGAGTAAGGCAGGAATCGGGTTGTCATGAGATAAAAACACAATTCTGACAATGAATATATTCACAACAGAATCACAAGTCTACACCCAACTATTGCAGGAGGTAGGAAAAAAAAAAATCATGTAGGGAATTACCATGTAAGTCCTGATTCCGCAGTTATCTTCGCGACTTGCGAGTTTTCATAATCATGGATTGCGGGGATGGAAGTGGCACCTTAAGCATAACAAGATTCTTTACAGCTGTCTGGGTTTTAACAGGAACTGTGCCAACAGCACGAGCAAGCATTCTAATTCTGAAATTGAGTCACAGTATGAGAAAAGGTATTTCAACAAGATAAGGAATACGAGTTTAAGTGGGTACAGTGAGTCATGAATCTTACCTATTGAGGTCCATATCCTTAATACTTTGTGCCACAACATCTAAATCTAATTGGAAAACACCAACATGCAGACTAATGATAATAACATGGAGAACAGCCTTATCCAAAAACGACTGTGGTCTTGATCTGTTAGGACAAAGTAAAAGCAAAATTAGATATAATAATATAAAAATCTTAGACTAAAGAATTTCTTTTTAAACATTTAAAAGTTACATACACGGAAATACCGTTGACAGATAAGAATTCTTTTGATATTCTTTTCTGGAGTACCTCAGAAAAAGAGCACAACATTTCTTTCTTCTTAAGGCATGATTTAACATCGCTGCGACGTAAATTGCAAAAATGTATTAAAGCTTCGGCATACAAGAGAAGTGCCTGCGATGTAGTGTTTCCTACTGCAATCTTTTTAGACAAATGTTTGTAAAGATGAGACATTCTGAAAAATAATAAAAATGTTACTCTTAATAAATTAAAAATCAAATAAAGAAAATAAAGGAATATAAAAACTTACTCAGAAATTTTGAGCTCTTCACTTTCAATAGCTTTAGTATAATAATTTTCCAAACTTTCAAGCTCTTTTCTCTTCAGAAGACCACTAATAGGGTACACATCAGCTGGAGCTTTTGCCTCTCGATTGCAAAGGGGGAGTAATTTAGTGAAGCTATCATCCTCAGTTGTCGCTAACATATCTTCTTTCACAACAATATCTACAGAGAAAATAAGCTGGTTAAGCGCAATGAGCATAATTCGAATGGTTACATAATCAGAAACTCTGTTGATTACGTACCATTAACTGTGGAAGAAAGTTTGTCCTTAACAGAATCTACATTAACTTCCATTCTTGCCTTTTGATCAGCAATTCTTTTGGCCTTTTTAGAACCAAAGGCATGGCTCAGATTATAATGTGCTTGCTTCTTGTCTTCCATACCCAATTGATCAATATCGTTGCTACCGATACTTGGGGAAAGCATAACATGGCTGGTTTCAATTAAACGCATCTAAAACAGATTGATTATAACATTTAGGGAATTGTACCTCAATAGATAATTTTTATGACCACAGAGAAAATGTACCTTGTTTGTTTTCTTGTTTCGTACTGCTAAAAATGTTCTACAAAGGTCACCATCCTCTTTGAGAACATCACCTTGATATAACACATCTCCATCAGCAGCAACAGCAGCGATGGTGCATACATTAGAGTTGTTGTCGGACGTATAAACTCCGCATTTCAAATCTAGTGCATCTTCCTTCTTCAATCTGGCATGTTCAAAGTTAACTGAAATGGAATTAAAAAAATTAAATTGCATAGACATGTTTGGAAAATATTTACAAGAATGTATAACCTAGTCGAACATGAGGAGAAAGCAAAACAAAAAAGATAATGTAAAACTGTTGAAAACAAAAGATTGATTCTCTTCAAAGAAATTATTTTTCCTAAAAGTATTCGAATGAGCTAAGCAGTATTTGAGCTCAGTTTAAGTGTATCTTTCTATTGGTTGGCAGTTCTGAAACGTCTAATTCACAAGGAAAACACAACCTCGTCAATCGTCTCTGGGCCCTAAAGGCCAATCTACGAGGGAGGGGGGGGGTGTTCGTCGCCCCACTAAAAACTAGAAAATAAAATGACGCAACGGCGGCGGGTGGTCTTTAGGGGTAGTATAACGCCTGGGGAAGGGTTTTATCAGCCCTGCTGGCGGGGCTGAGTACGGGGGCGTGAGAATCTGGCGGGCCCGGCCCCACCCGCACAGAGTCGTGCGTCCCACACTACCAAAGTTACCTCGCCCGCTTCTGCCAAAAAGAGGGGAAAAAAACATGAAAAAAAATGGCGGGATAGGCTGTGCGCGCCCTTTAGAACTTGGCGCACGCCCAGTCCAATATCGCGTCACCGCAAGGAAGAATGGAGTCGAGTCGATTCCCGCGCACTGAGCTGCCACGCCCCTCGCATGCCTCCGGTGCTAAGTGCCTGTGACACGTGGAGCGGGGCGGGGCGGGGCGTTCGGCTTCACGCCGGCTGCTAATGGGGGCGGTGCTAACGGGAACGCCACCGCGCTCTCCGCACCTCGGACGGGAGCCGGTGCTCACCGGCGCGCCGCACCGGGGGGCTCACCGCCACCCGAGCTGCTGGAGGCTACGTCATTGGCGTGTTTTTTTTTCGATTGGCAATTCCACAAATTGGTCACAGTATAACAATAGAAGTGACATTCAATTCAAACACATAAAAGTGGACATCAAAAACGGCCCATACATAAAGTGGGTGGCAACCATGTCACACGACCTTTCTTCGTGGGACATTTGACATTTGGACACGCACTTTAAATTTGTTCGACTGTTACACAGAGGAGGGTTGAGGACTTTGTCAGCAGTTCGATCTCGGCTCCACTCCCAACTTTGCGAATCACCTTCCGCAAAAATCGCAAACTTGATATCCTCCAGCCCCCTGTCAGCAGCCTCAGCCGGCCCGCCACAGCGACAACAAACTGCGACAAACGACGCCCCTTTAGTGCACTGAGCGTCTCCACTCCCCGCTGCGCAGCGCCGCCCGCTGGCCCGGCCGCTCAGAGCGCCCTGCATGTAGGCAGAGCCGACCGACACGGCTGTCCAACGGGACGGCCTACCCCGCCAGGCGCTCCGCTCAGGCGCGCTCCCACTCCCGGCCAGACTAGTTGCGGCTGAGGGGGAGGGGGCGTTCTGGGGGTTGCGCCTGCATACAGGGGGTTCGTCGCATACACACAGTGGGGGCTTTGTTGCAGTGAATTACCCCCTTTCAGCCTGCTGCCGGCCCACCCCTGGCGGCTCAGCGTTCACCGAGGCGCGCGCCGTCAGGTGTCTGTGGGCGGGGGCGGCGCGGAGACATAGGACAAAGGGTGTGGCGGG
>NW_026267542.1:184423-186297 GCF_000697945.3 Frankliniella occidentalis | reverse complement strand
ATAAAAACTTACTCAGAAATTTTGAGCTCTTCACTTTCAATAGCTTTAGTATAATAATTTTCCAAACTTTCAAGCTCTTTTCTCTTCAGAAGACCACTAATAGGGTACACATCAGCTGGAGCTTTTGCCTCTCGATTGCAAAGGGGGAGTAATTTAGTGAAGCTATCATCCTCAGTTGTCGCTAACATATCTTCTTTCACAACAATATCTACAGAGAAAATAAGCTGGTTAAGCGCAATGAGCATAATTCGAATGGTTACATAATCAGAAACTCTGTTGATTACGTACCATTAACTGTGGAAGAAAGTTTGTCCTTAACAGAATCTACATTAACTTCCATTCTTGCCTTTTGATCAGCAATTCTTTTGGCCTTTTTAGAACCAAAGGCATGGCTCAGATTATAATGTGCTTGCTTCTTGTCTTCCATACCCAATTGATCAATATCGTTGCTACCGATACTTGGGGAAAGCATAACATGGCTGGTTTCAATTAAACGCATCTAAAACAGATTGATTATAACATTTAGGGAATTGTACCTCAATAGATAATTTTTATGACCACAGAGAAAATGTACCTTGTTTGTTTTCTTGTTTCGTACTGCTAAAAATGTTCTACAAAGGTCACCATCCTCTTTGAGAACATCACCTTGATATAACACATCTCCATCAGCAGCAACAGCAGCGATGGTGCATACATTAGAGTTGTTGTCGGACGTATAAACTCCGCATTTCAAATCTAGTGCATCTTCCTTCTTCAATCTGGCATGTTCAAAGTTAACTGAAATGGAATTAAAAAAATTAAATTGCATAGACATGTTTGGAAAATATTTACAAGAATGTATAACCTAGTCGAACATGAGGAGAAAGCAAAACAAAAAAGATAATGTAAAACTGTTGAAAACAAAAGATTGATTCTCTTCAAAGAAATTATTTTTCCTAAAAGTATTCGAATGAGCTAAGCAGTATTTGAGCTCAGTTTAAGTGTATCTTTCTATTGGTTGGCAGTTCTGAAACGTCTAATTCACAAGGAAAACACAACCTCGTCAATCGTCGAAAGAGAAATACAGTATTTGTTTAGTAACGAACCTAAAACGGGACCAAGTTGTGAGCTTCTTAATTTAACGTCCCGGACAACACATACGTCCTTTGAAGTAGACATTGCGCAGCAGAACAAAAAGGTTTATTGTTTGTTGTGGATTGGAGGTTACAGCAGCCACAGTCATGCACATGCGGGTTCTCCTCTCCACCAAAGTTGAGGGGTGGGGGCTCCGACTGGTAACTAGCGCGATCTACCGAGGAGTTGGGAAAGCCGGTATCGAACAGTCCATCGCTCCTTTCAGCAGTGCTGCTGCCAAAGATCCTGGAGCAAGTCGACGCAAGATGGTGAGTCTTCAATTAAATGTAACTCGGTTGATTTAGTCAAAATGTTATCAAACATAGCTTAGATTATCTATTTGCGCGTTGCCTACTATTGGTTAGCCTCTGTCAGAAAAGCGCTTTGCTCAAACGCAACCGCGTCGTCGGGAAACACCCATCATTCCGTCATCAACAGGTGTAGTGCTGCGCTTTGGTTTTCCCGGTAATATTCGTGTGGGCTCATCGAGACAAGTAGTTCAACAATGAGGCGATTGCCTTATTAACCTGCTGAAGCTTGCGTACTACATACGTGTGCTTCGGGTCAGTCTTTTGGAAGCGTCCCTAGCGACACGCTAGCGCACCTTAGCGCCGCCGCTGCACTTTCTCCAGTTCCAGCGTATGCCGTCAGCAGTCAACCCAGCTCCAGAAGTTGACCTTCACTGTCCGGCTAGACTTCTCGTTCTTGCATGGTCATTCTGTCATGCTTCGGTGCCGCGCAGAACTTTGACGCCTCTGGCT
>NW_026267542.1:181715-184373 GCF_000697945.3 Frankliniella occidentalis | reverse complement strand
CCCGCCCGCTTTTTCTCCCGACGTCGTACCCAGTTTCTCTTAGAAGGTGGTAAACGGCGTCACCAACCACGCCACGGCCACGCCCCGCCACGCTCTCGGTCCAGCCGTGACCCAGATCAGAACCACGCCCCGCCCAACCTGCCTCCTCCGCCCCGCTCGCCTTAGGGTGCCCCCCCCCCACCCCCCTACCTCCGGGCAAGCCGTCGTCCAGCGCGCGGCCCAGCGGACAAGAACAGTCGGGCGAGCGTCGGACGTGCGGGAAATGAAGGCGGAAGTTTCCGGTGGTTTCCCGGCTTCCCCTGGTTGCGGCGCGGTATAGCGCGGGATTCTAACCCCGTCGCCATGTTTGTAATAATCCCGTCAGTGTCAGGAGAGCGCCGGGGGAGAGCAGCGCTCGGGGAGGGCCGGGCTGGGCCGGGGGCGCGGGGGTTGAGCCAGGGCAGCAGCAGAGAGAGCGCCTGGGGAGCGCAGAATGGGAGACACAAGCCGAGCGGAGCGGAGCTGAGCGGAGCCGGAGTGAGGCGTGACCGGCCGCGGCAAGGACAAAGCCGTGACAATAAGACACAGCACGACGCCGCGGCGCGCCACACGAGAGCAAGGTGAGAGGGGGAAAGAGATGAATGGGGGAGATGCCTGGAGGGCAGTAGATAACTGGCGCACCACAGCGCAGCGCAGCGCACTGATTGCCTGCTCGCGCGCGCACACACGCACACACACACACACACAGTTATTACCCCGCATTACGGGGTACTTGCGCCGCTGTGGAATCCGTATGGGTAATAAAAACACTCTCGAGGGCGGCACACAGCAGTGCGCCCGGCCAGGCCCGCAGCGATAATTTGACCACATTGTCGCCGTCCCTCAGCACTCCTCGCCTCGCCCCTCCCGCCCTTCCGCTGGAAGCGTAGCAAAGGGAGTAAATCGTGACAATCCGCCTGAGTAATGGGAAAAGGGGGTGAAAAAAAACACACACAACACGGACGCGGAGAGGAGCAGCGCCCAACGTTGTTGTTTTGCTGTAATAAACTCCTCCGAGCAGAAAAGACGACTACGTCCACTGGAGACTCGCGAACGCCTTCTTCTCCCATCCCACGAAAACCCTTTCCTCGGGGTTGTTCGCAAGGTTATTTCCAGAGGTTGGGGTCGTTTTCACGGTCACTCAACTCAATTCACAGTTACAACCTTACGAAGCAACAAAATGACAAATCCTTCGTAGGTACGAAGCAAATACTTCGCACCTACGAAGGATTTGACATTTTGCTTCGTAAAGTTTTAATATAGGGGTTGTTTAAAAAAGTGTTGGCGAGATTTCATAGTAAATGTATCCCCATTTGGGTAAAAAAAGTTCCCTTCAGGAACGGATCGTGAAAGCAGATGATGCAAATTCAAATATTCTCTACAATTGCAAAGCATCACTTTGTAATTGCAAAGTAAATGCTTCGTAGTTACAAAAGACCTAAATACTTCGCAGTTCTGCAAAGCGTTGCTTTGCAGGAATTCAATAGTGCGGTTTGAAGTAGGGGTCCGCGAACTATGGTCTGTCACCATAGCACTCATTTATGACTTGCTTACAATCCAGCGTCCTCCAGCCAAGCCAGCCGCGTCTTTATTATTTCATTATCGAGAGTCAAAGCCGATGACACCTTCCTTTACAAATATTCCTTTGCTAAATTCCTGGTGGGGCAACTTTATCAATGCGTACTCTTTAAAGTCCTCTTTATCAACCATGAGTAGTATTTACCCCCCCCCCCCTTTTTCCCTTCGTGAAAATGTCGTAATTTGTGCACGCCCCCGCCTTGACTCTCGGGGAGTGCGTCTTCCCTCCTCCTCCACTCGCTTGATTGTCACCCCCATCATCAGAGTGACCGAGAGGGGCCCCGCTCCGCCCCGCTCCGCCCCGCTCCGCCCCGCTCCGCCCCGCTCCGCCCCGCTCCGCCCCGCCCGGGGCGAGGTGACGGTCACCACGTCATCAGAGAGGCGTGTTCGACTAAATGGCTACGACAATGGCAGCGGCAATCCCCCCGGGCCGGACGCGACCGGAAGGCCAACCCCGCCGGGCCCCGCCGGGGGGTGGGGGTTGGTGCGGGCGGGGCCCCCGGAGGGCGGCACTGACAGGCCTGACAGGCGCCGTGCCCGGGGCTCATCGTGCCCAACGCACCGTGCACCGTACACAATGTGCCCGCGCCGCACCGGCAAGTCGAGAGTATACCGTGGCTAGTTTAGGGGTCGTCGAGAAAGCCACGTCCGTTCGGCAAAATTACGCGGGAGCTTGGGCGCCTGCGATACTCGGGGTAGGCCACCCCGCAGCACACGCGTGCACTGAAGGATGGATGTTGCCTACCCAACAGGCGCTCAGGAGCGCTTGCGCGTGCGCGCCTAACCTGGCAATTTGGAAACGGCGAATGTCGGACGTACGATCTGGATAGCCACTAGGGAAAGCGGGCCTCGGGCACCGCGCAATTTTAATCAATACAAAATATTGAGATAAAAACACCCTTAATACAAATTATGCGATGATACGATAAATTCTGTCACGGAAGGATATGGACATAAGTTTTAGTATTTCGACAAACTAGTTCTTTTCACGACAACTGCGAGCGCGAGGACGCCGTTGAGGGCGGAGGGCCCGGAGGGGGTGCTCGGGTCCGGGAGGGGGAG